>NC_135760.1:29163649-29291149 GCF_052425735.1 Oculina patagonica | reverse complement strand
TCTCGTGTGCGTGTGTTCTAGTATTATACACTCGTTTATTAATTTAAACACTTGATAAAGATAGGAAGAAAATGACCCTTTTTATCTTTTAATGATTTGACTCAGAATTAATTTTTACTTTCCATGAAATCCAACCTAAAGAAAATTGACTTACGGACACTGCGATATCTGCTTGCCCTGTTAATTCCAGGAAGATCCCGGCAGGGATGGAAATCGCTGCTAAACGAATGTACTTGTTACTGCCAAGCTGCTTCTTTTTCATTGCAGTAGCCCTTCCGCTGTACCTGAATAAAATGTTATAAATATGTTATTATTTTTACCTTTAAAGGGACTGTGTCACGGCAAATTCATTTTTATGTTACTAAATTTGTCAAATATTCGCTATGAAACTAAATGTTTGCAAAGAAATTAATTTAATGATTCTAAATGACAAAACTATAGCTTCATTGCAGCCAAATGTGTCTCAGTCCTGGGCGTTATAATTTAAAGCTACAGGCAGACAAGGTTAACTTTGAAAACTGTTTCGCCGGACTATATTTCAAAAACCCATATCGCAATCCGTTTCAATCTTCGACACTTTTGGCCATCCGTACCTTATTTTGCAGTGTGTTATTTAAATATTCCTTCGCTGTTTTGAAAGGTTATTTTTTATATTTAAACGAATTTGATGGTCATTTCCTATGTCTAAGATTGGCTAAATGCTGTTAAGAGGTTTGTCGATTGGACGAGATCAGTGAATGTTTGGATGTAGAGCGGTGTGAGGGCGTACTATTCGTGCATCTAAAACGGAAACCACTGTCAGTTATGTCCAAATACGGTGGCGACTCTTTCCTCAAATATTTTAATATATATCAATATATTTTTTGCATTAATTAACACTATAAAGATAACCCTACAATAAGTACCTTATTGTAAATAACTAACCTTAATTCTCCACCAACTTTGAGGTCCAGGGTAGCACTCACGCTTCCATGTAACTCTAACCCAACAGAGGCGTCCTTAATTTTCCAGCTATACCACTTCTTCTCGATCTCCACAAAAGCAGTCAAGCGCAGAGAAATAGCGAGGCGAGCCTCGATCGATGATCCCGCTCTTGATACCAACTATTAAAAAGCAACTTTCTAGTTATTTGGTAAATTTAGCTTGGTCGATATCTGATCGAATACTGCATAAAGGTTAACTCTTCTACTATATTTTAAATTGAAATTATGTAAGTTACGAAAAGCTGTTTTACGGACTAATACTAGATGTAACCACCTTGATAGACTGAAGAATTGTCTTGTGAGGGGTAATGGAATGAAAGGAGGTACTCGAGCGAGTTTGCACGCTTTTGAGATTGGACCAGAAGCAGGATGCAAGCTTACATTTTTAAAGCAAACACTAAATTGGCGATATCTCAAAAAGGCGGAGTTACAATTGGCTGAAATTTTCAAGAACATTCCCAGGTGGATAATGGTCATTTACAGCGGATTGTTTCTGAAGTATCAGAAGTTTAAAAAAACATGCAGTTTCAATATGTATGTTCAATCTGTATAAACGCGTAACAAAAATACATCGCGCGTTCCAAACTTTGCTTATAAGTATTTCACTTTATACCATGCCATCGAAAATACAGCCAATCAAAAAACAGTACACTTAACAGATTGGCTGGCTGGATGGCTTATCGTTTGAGATTAGTAGGTTTGCAATTCAGATCAAAGTTTCTATGAAATCTAGGAGGTGGAGAGATACGTTTATCTGTTGAAGGTTTAATTAACTGCAGTACCTTATGCCTTACTATACCAGGCTGGAAATTTGCCAAATCCATCCCCTTCCGATCCTTTTCTGTTGAACGTCTAGTCCGTCTGTGGTGCCTTTGTAATTTTGTAACATTAACATCTGTGCTTACTGTTCCATTTTCATTCACCTTTGCCGCAATCACCTCTATGAGGAGGAAGTCTCCGTTGGAATTTACTTCCACGACCTACGAGAAGAGAAAATACGATGTTCTACAGTCGAACCTCCCTTAAGCATCCGCTTTTCCAATTGCAAGTACGTAGATTTCCAAGCACCTCCAATTATAGACACCTTAGGTTTATGGTCTGTCTTTCTTTACAAGCGATCTATTAACAAGTGATACGATCACATGGAATTTCGTGGAACAGAATCTTTTCTTTCTAATATTTCCCGTCTCTGGGAATATATACATTCACATAAAATGAGAAAGTTTTTTATCTATAGATACGAATTTTTATTCGAACGTTATTCTGTAATACATGAAATTAATTTTCCTGATATAAACGAGAAATTCGCCGGGGAACATGCATGCAACGGCGAGGTATTTCTGTCTGTATAAACTAAAACGCCAAACCGGTGTATAAAGAAAAGTGATAAAGACCCTCCAGTGAGCAACGGCGAGGCAATTTTGTCTGAATAAATGAGAACGCTAAAACTCGCCCATGGTGAACGGCGAGGTAATCCTGTCTGTATGAAGAAAAATCTGAGAAACTCGCCAATGCAAGGTTATTGTGTCTGTATAAAGGGGAATGCGAAAAACTTCCGGTAATCAATGGCGAGGTTAAAACTGAGTTTATTCTGTCGGTATAATGTAGAACGCCAAAAACCCGCCAGTGTTCAACGGCCAGATGTATGTACAAATTCTGTATGCACAACTGATTAAATATGTACAAATTCTATCAGTACTTATTTTTTGCAGAACATTATTTGTTCCTTCGATAAATTCCAGTTCCCTCAATAGCGTGTTACAAATAAGTTCAGCTTTTTCGATTACTTTCCGTTCTGCGGATGTAACTTTCGCTTAGAACTTCAGCATGCGCAATAAAACCGGAACACCAAAATTTTTGTCATGATCAATTTCATTTACCCAGAGACCGTCACGGCGACCTCCCGCTGACCGCACACAGCGGTCAAACGCAAAAAATGACGTCACGTCCTGCCTTCGCCGCCTCGAACTTTTGACTCGAGAGTGGACAAACTTATGCAAGAAATTGTTAAAGAAATAGTATGGTGAAAGAACAGTTCAAGCTGGGACACTCAGTGGAGATGAATTATCAAATTTTCAATCCATAAGCGACGTATAAACCTTAACTTTCCAGGGACGGCGTTAACTTTTGGCTTTAGGCTGCATTCATTATGTATGCTACAGGGGGGGGGGCAGAGGATTTTTTTTTCAGCGGCTCGTTTTTTTATATCCCCCCCCAAGGTCCATACAAATTTTCATAATCCCCCCAAGCAATCAGCCGAAAATGAATACCCCCCCCCCCTCCCCTCCTCCCTCACAAGAAATATCAAAATAAATATCTGTATAATAGTTCGCTATATATGTTTGAAATTTCAAGAGACATGTATGTTTAATAACAACATCGAGAGAGCTTTGACAGTTTATGTCATACCTAAGTACCTTATTACATGAAATTTTCGCGACACGTTAATTTCGCGATTTTGAGGTGCGCATATTTCGCGACACTTAAATTTCGCGATTTTGCGAAAATTTTGTATTTTCAATCACTTTAATTTCGCGTTATTGAGTAAGACACAATTTACATTTCCTTGGCAATATTATTTTACATGCCCTTGAATTAAATAAAAACGACTTCATTAATGAGAAAATAACGTCAAAATTAACAAAAAAGCAAGGGTGGGACTAAATCACGGCAATAGCTACAACAGAGCAGTTAATGTCTACAAGTAGGTTATGCTTGTACGTGCACGAGTTATTGTTCTTGAGTCAATTGACGACAACATCCATTTAAATTGATAATTCCTTCCTTCAGTTGCACTAAACTTACTTTTTCTTAATTATTGACATAATGTGTCACTTAATTTTCGCGTCATGTTATGTTCGCGACACTTATTGTTCGCGTCACTTTAATTTCGCGAAATTTCTGGAATCGCGAAATTTGGAAATTAACGTGTCGCGAAAATTTCATGTAATAAGGTAGCACGAATTAGGTATAGATAGCCTGCCAGCTCGTGTTCGAGTACTACCAGGAGTATTGACAGGAACCTCCGTTTCACTGTCACTCTTGTCGACAAAAGCAACAACCTCATCATCATCATCACTCTCACTATGACACTCATCCACGGGTTCATCTCCGCTGTTGCCATCCTCTTTACCCTCGTTTTCCGGCCGTTTAGCATCATTCCTCTCAAGTGTGACATGTGCCATTATTCTCCTTATCTTATCATTCTTCTTCCCAAGGAGAGAAAGTTTGTGATGGTCTACATATTTGTTAAGTTTTTCGACGTATAGCTTGTTCATATTTTTAAACATGGACGCGATAGTTTTCCAGTCATATTGTTCGTATCCTTTCATTGAACATTTAAGTGCACATTTTTTGTTCAATTTCATAAAACTGTGCACTGAATTACATTGTTTTCTTTTGCATTCATTGATTCAATAAAGTTGCACTGCTTAGACTGAGGTTGCATTAAGTGTTTCCATTTTAGATGTCTTACCTTCTTTACTGTATAAAAACATTACATCTACAGGCCAGGCACACTACTTGATAAACTTCAAAATAGGTACTATAGTCTCTCAGAATAATAGAGGTACCCTTGTTGCTTACAATCCTTGAAAGAAGCTGCTGTACTTAGCATTTCTCTTTTCACTTTTTAAAACTATTACAAAAGCTAGACATAATCTTACAAAAAAAAGCATCCCCCCAGGAGATATTTAACAATTTTCATATCCCCCCCTTTTTTTGCTCTAAAAATTTGAGAACCCCCCCTAAAATCCTCTGCCCCCCCCCCCCCCCCCCTGTAGGATACATAATGAATGCAGCCTTATAGCAAAAGTTTACGGAAAATTTAAGACTTTGTATACGTAATTGGACTACATGCTGTCCAATTTGGAAATAATTTGATGAAAAAAAATTCCGAGGGCAGCCAAAATTGGACGAGGCCGTAGGCCGAGTCCAATTTGGCTGTCAGAGGAATTTTTTTAATCTAATTATTTCCAAAATTGGACAAGCATGTAGTCTGGTTACATATTAATTATATAGCTTGTAGTCAGTCAATCCAGCATAAACAATAAACTTATGTCCAGAACGGGAAAAACATTCAACAATAGTAGGCATAACATAGCACATGCAACTCACTCAGAGCATTGTCTTCACAAATAAAACTTAAACAAAACAGTGCAATTTTATTCACCTGAGTTTGCGAAGCTTGCTACAAAGTGAGTGAAAACACTGCATCAATCAATGAAAAGCGTAAACAAAGTGTCCGAAGAGCTTAACGACTTCTTGAATGTGACATACTCCTTTCCACTATATCGTTCGTACTTCATCGCCGTCTTTTCTTTTCGAATTTCAGCAAAAAACGACAAAGAATTGCATCTAGCTCATGCCTCATGGCGATGAATATCTGACAGATTTCTTGCTTCGCTTCGCTGCACCTGCGTTCACCCAAGTTTTGTACTATTGGAGGTGTTTTGCTCCTGGTTTTTGCTTCTTAGTGTAGCTAGCTCCTCTTCTGACAACGTAAAAAATTTCTCTTTGTTGTTTCTATTGCTGAAAAGCTCAAAAGGAATAGAAAAACGTAGCAAACGTGCTCTATAAAATTCCGCCATTGTCGACTAAAACAGGACAAGTTTACAGGGCTGACGCTATGCGTTGTGCTAATTGGCTAATATCCGTCACATGATGTTTTTTCTTCGATTTGATTGGCTGAGACGAAACTGTCCAATTTATCTTAAATTGGACAGATTGTGAATTTTACCTAAAAGTCCTAATTGAAACTATCCAAATTTAATCCCAAATTGGACAGTTCCCAGAAATTAAGGAAAAATAGCTGTGCTGACAATATAGGATTTACTGACGGCTATATAATTAGTATGGAAAATTTTGGCGGCAATTACACACGAACTGCGCACGCGCGCTGCGTTTGACCGCTGTGTGCGTTAATGTGTGCGCTGACCGGGCGGGGAGGCACACAGCGGTCAAACGCAAAAATTGACGTCACATCCGGTCCTTGCCGCCTCGAACTTTTGGCTCGAAAGTGGGCAAATTTTTGCAAGAAATCATTAAAGAAATGGTACGGTGAAAGAACAGTTCCAGCTGGGACACTCAGTGGAGATGAATTATCAAATTTACAATCCTTAAGCGGCGTATAAACCTTAACTTTCCAGAGACGGCGTTAACTTTTGGCTTTAAAGCGAAAGTTTTCGGAAAATTTAAGACTTTGTATGGACAATTTTGGCGGGAATTACACATGAACTGCGCACGCGCGCTGCGTTTGACCGCTGTGTGGCGGGGAGGACTCTGGGTGCAAGTTCACAGCGGTCAAACGCAGCGCGCGTGCGCAGTTCATGTGTAATTGCCGTAATTTTCCATACAAAGTTTTAAATTTTCCGTAAACTTTTGCTTTAAACCAGGAGCCATAATCGATTATGGCTCCTGTTTAAACCCAAAAGTTAACGCCGTCCCCGGAAAGTTAAGGTTTATACGCCGCTTATGGATTGGAAATTTGATAATTCATCTTCACTGAGTGTCCCAGCTTGAACTGTTCTTTGACCGTACCATTTCTTTAACAATTTCTTACAAAAGCTTGCCCACTTTCAAGTCGAAAGTTCGAGGCGGCGAAGACCGGATGTGACGTCAACTTTTGCATTTGACCGCTGTGAAGGGTGCAAGATTGGCTTGTTGCTTGACTTACAAGAACGTATTATAAAAACAAACATCGCTACAGTACCTTTACAATGAAGCCCTGGCTTGGTCTTCCGACAATTGAGTCGTTAACAGCAAACTGTCCATCGCTTTCCTCTGCCTTTAAAACTATAAGACCTGGATTGTTGTCACCACCGCTACAAAATGTTGCTTCGGAAATTCTTTGTTCGCCCTCTTTTAGTCTGGATTAGTCCAATCAAACAACAAAATGACGTTATAAAAATAGTGTAGGATTTGCAGGAAGTCGTGAAATCGTTATTTTAATTTTTTCTTATGATTCCTTTATTGATTTTTGGATGAGACATATAAACCGGAAACGTCACACTTAATATCTCCCCCTTCCCGTCCATTTCAAATAAGTTTAAAATCATGAATGGCTTTTTACCAAATAACGCTATATCGTTAGCACTACATAGAGTGACTCCTTTTTTATTAAAGACATTGATATAATTCGTGCATTAACAATTAAGTCTTAAACATTACCTTGCTTTAGGCCATTGTGAATTTTCATCGCATCGCTGAAGTTTTGTTTCTATGTAGCGTGCGTTTTCAGTTTTGCGGACAGCTACAACTGTTTCGATGAACCCATCACTAGCATTCGATACCACGATATCACCCGTTTTAGGGGTCGATAGATTTTTGTCCATCACCAGGTAGTAAGAGTGTACTAACACATTTTCCCGTTGGTATGTGTGCCCAAGACACTTGTAGATTTTAGAACCTGAAACACGAAGAACTCGTTAGTACAATATCATATAACGGTAATAACGATAACGATGCTTTATTTAATGTGGAAATACACTTAGCTTCCAGCTGGTATGTCACAGGTAGGCCACACACACACACACACAAAAAAAAAAAATTAACTAACATCGGTATAAAATTAACTGAACCCATTTTTTTTTTAATGATTTTCAAAATTATAAAACTAATTCCTCCCTCCCTCCCCCAATTCCAACAGAAAGTCGATATCATGGTCTGGTCCGTGATCAAGTCGTGCGCCTTGAGACGCGAAGCGGAACATTACCTGTTCTCGACAAGTACTAAAGAAAGCCTATTTAACCCTGTGTGACATGAGCTTCTAGTTTTCTGCACAAGTTTACCATTTTCTTAATTTCGTTAAACTAAACAGGTTTAGTTCACGTGAACGGGTTAAAAGATTTGCCTTTCATCCATATTTGCGCTACAGCTCTTACCAGCTGAAGGGATAATTATTTGGCTTTCATTGACTGTGATGTTGCCTGACAAAAAATCCTGCAAGTCTTCTCCGTCTGGTTCATCTTCAAGTGTTGATTCGTCCTCTATAGGTTCCACTGAAGCCTCTTCCTTGAAATCTGCGTAATTAATGACTTCTTCTAATCCTGCTGGAGCACTCAACATCACTCTGAAAGGTCCTAACCGAAAAAATAACAAACAGAATAAAGAGATAAGTGAAAACAAAGTCGGGGTTGTTAGAATGTTGCGTCCCGCAGCGCTGGTATTAGAAGTTTTAAAAAACTTTAACTTTGTATTACTCCTGCCGAGTTAAACATAAACGTAAAGTCCATCATTCTCCCCAGAACCTTTCATTCTTTACTGCGCAAACAAGCGAGGTTGGCTATGT
Organism: Oculina patagonica; assembly: GCF_052425735.1. Lineage (NCBI taxonomy): Eukaryota > Metazoa > Cnidaria > Anthozoa > Scleractinia > Oculinidae > Oculina > Oculina patagonica. Next base: position 29,282,878 of record NC_135760.1, on the reverse strand, counting down.
TTTTCCCCATCATTGCATGCTCTACAAACTCAAGAACAATGTGTAACATTTATGAAGCCGGGATAATTGACATTCGAGATAATGAATGTAAGGGTTGGTTTGCAACATTAACATGGGTTTACCGTCTATCGCTGCTTTAACTATCTTGTGCATAATGCCACCTGCTTGAGGACTACAGAGGATGTCACTCTCTCGAATATCCAGGTGTTTTGGTGATACAAAAACAAGCGACATGTCTTGTTGTTCATCCATTGTCACTGGACAGCTGTATATGATTGTGTTGTTTGGGTCAACAAGTTTAACATTCTTAGCAAGTTCTACGTTGTTCATTCGCTGATGGTCTGTGTAATCCACTTGAACCTGGCCACCAGGACAGCGCGTCTCATTCCATGCTCGGCATCCTCCATCTTCCTACCATGGTAATAAAAAGAATAACATGATGTTATTATACAAAAGTTAACTTGTTCAAAGAAAAGGGACGCAGTTCAAGTAAGTGTGCGATTCTGCTACATAAAACTGATCTTTTAAAAATCTATTTTAAAAATCGAAACAATGGTTGTTAATGTACTCTGAGAAGTAAGCCAAAATAAAATTAAAATCCATTGCAAAATCAATAATGTGTATGTATTCAAACGAAGTACAACTACAATTATTGTCGGGTCGGTAAATAGTCTTACAGTGATCTTGTAGCACTTGTCGAGGTCTTTGCACTTTTGGCAGGATTCTGTAGTTGCTCTCCCATCTTGGAAATTGCAATGTTTCTGTTTACAGTCCACTCTCTGAACAATGAAAACACGTCACCAGTGTTAAGTTTTTCCAAAGACAAACTGCCTAATAAAGAGGGTTCTGAAGGGGGAAGTGGTATAAATTCCATTTCCAGCCTAAATTTTGCCCGAATCCCATTTCCCAGTTTTATTGTTTATTTGCATGTGAGTCCCTGTCCCAGTAGCCTGCGTTGCAGACGCAAAACCCCGGTATAGTGCGTCTGCGAATTAGAGCACAAAAGCTTGTTCCGGCCCCCCGCGTGTTACCAGGGATTTCTATAATAACCTCTGATTGGCTTTTGAAAAGGGCCGTTCTTTCGTGCGCCGTAATTGGTTGAGTGGATCTCCTGAAACCATAGTTACGCGTTCGATGAATACCAGATACGGTAAAACGTTCTTGTCATATATTTGTGCCGTTCTGTATTGGAATTGCTCATCCAATCTATTTCGCTTTTCACTTGTTTAGAAAGGGCAGATATGCTGTCAGTTGTATTATTCGGAGGCGTTTAAAGTTGAGTAGAGCCATAAGACATTGGTCTGCACGGCTTTCCGTTTGTATATTTTTCCCGGATATTTTGACACCTCTGTTTTACATTTGTCATATGTAATTACTATCGCGGTTAGTCTTGGAACATTCATATTTGCAAGATATTTTTTGAGCTTTTGAAATATTCCCTCTGGTCCTAAATTTTTCGTGAAGATGTCGACTACTTGCATTCTGCATTTGTAATGCCGGGTCCGGCTGTTTATTGTGTTGCAAGGTGTGTTGCTTCTCATCACGGATGACGGACGTTCGTTGTGTGACATTCTTTCACCACAAGACAAATGTAGATTATTCAACATTTATACCATGACCTTTTTGCTTGTCAGTTGTGTATGCTTCTTGTCGTTATCGTTGTTTTCTTTTTTTTATGAGATAGTTCGAACCGGCTGCTTTTTTACCGCTTCAAACGCTAATTCTCACCGATCTGGTCCGATCTGCCGTGATCGCCGCCAAGTTTGTTTTGTATCTGCTCTTCGTCGAAAGCGTAACTATGGTTTCTCATGATGCACTCGACCAATTACGACGCACGAAAGAACGGCCCTATTCAAAAGCCAATCAGATGTTATTATAGAAATCCCTGGTAACACGCGGGGGGCCGGAACAAGCTTTTGTGCTCTAATTCGCAGACGCACTATACCGGGGTTTTGTTCGTCTGCAACGCAGGCTATGTCCCAGTGAACCAAATTCCTTTTTCCAAGTGAAAATTTGCCCAAATAACAGTTCCCATTTTACTCCCCTTTTAGGCCCTCCTAATTAACCTGCGATAATAACGTGCTAGATTTCTCTTTCGCAGTGATGACGAACACAGACTATCTTCCCGAGAGCATGAGTAAGTAAGAAAATTAAGAGCATGCATAAATGATATATTTTTGCAGATTTATTTAAAGTATATCTTCTAAACTTACGCACCTGAATATTATTTGAACAGTAATTTTCGTGTCCTACAGTGTAGCAGTGATAGAAAAACCAGTCAGGACAACTTATTTTGGGAGGTCCTTTAGCAAAGCCTCCAAAGCATGACTGTAAGCTGTCACACCATCCACAAAATGGGTCAGTCACACAATCTGCGCAGCTTTCATACTTTTCGCAGTATGAATATGTACAGCCACGACCCTTTAGCAAAAACACGGACAACAACTCTGTTAGTATTATTAATACTAGTAATACGTGACTCGCAGGGCCTCGCGAAGCTCCGGTTTTAACCGGTGATTTGTTATTGTTGCCTAGTAACAGGCATGGCCACGACACCCTCTTTCCCAGGGTCTACTCCGCTTTAAAGATGGCGGCTCTTTCTGGTTCGTAAAGAGGTATAAAGCGTTGGGAAGCGCAGGCTATTTTCAAAATCATCGACAAATTATTGGATAGTCGCATTTTGGACATTTATTTGAGGGCATTAAAAAAAAAAGAACGAACGGCAGGAGGATTCGAACCCTCCGCCCGCGCGCCTCTGATGGCCATGAAAGGTTTATAGCCTGAATAGGCGTTGAGGTAGTATTATGTGGAAATCAGTGTTATTTTAATCCGAAAAGAAAAACGATAAAAATGAAAGGCTCAGGATTCGAACCCACAAAAAAAAAAGAAAAAAAAAGGAAAAAAAAACCTTAGCCGGATTCGAACCCCCGCCCTCAGTCCCGAAGATCTGATTTCAAGTTCGACGCTCACACCATTAGGCCACTAGCGCGCGGCCGTGTGACGTCATTTCCGCCAGACACCAAGCTCACAAATATGACCGTAAACTCCACACGAGATTTCATCCCGCCTGAGCCCTTTGAGGGACAAAATTATACACCCCGCTACGCTCGGCCTTCGGCCTCGCTTCGCGAGGAATAAAAAACTCAATAATGAGGTAATTGATATTTTTGAATTTCTGCAGGAATAATTAGAAAGCAGAAAATACGCTGCTACGGAAACAAGTAGAAAGTACTGAGCATGTGATTGTATATATTCTACGAGAAGCATATTTGTGTTTTATTCAAACGATTATTTTAGCACAATATATTTCTTCCTGTTTTGCATATGACTAACAAGTTAGTTAAGACCCTAAGTAATGAGCTTGTAGTAATATATTTAGGCTACTTGCCAGATGCAACCAACACGTGTACATATTCTGAAACTTAATTTCTTTAGGATAGAGGTCGCAGTGAATGTTGATGACAGTGAAATGACTTTGTTAACTTACCAGGAATCCCGGGTAACACTTGCAGACATTCGGTCCTACACATTCACCACGTTCAGAGCAGTCATGCAAGTCAGGACAATGAAACTGAGAACAGTCCTCTCCAGTCCACCCCCGATAACAGTGACAGATAGCTCCTACACATTCGCCATTGTGATAACATGCGTTTGGACAGTGAATGACTGGAGGAAGATACGATAACAACTAGTACATCATGTGCTACCAGATCAGTGACATGCCAGTGTACTTAATCTATACGATTTCAATTTGTATTGAAAAGAGTACCATGGCAGGGCCGTAACTAGCAAGAGGTAAGACGTGGCACTTGCCTCGTCTAGATTTTTGCCCAAAATTAAAAGTAAAATATGTTTTGTTGGGAAAATAATCTCCAGTTGAACAAGATGTCTCTGAAAGAGTTTCAGGGCTTCTAGATTTCAAAATTTTCTGGAGAGCATGCCCCAAGAACTCCCAAGCATGATTTTTGCCTCGTCTATGGCAAAGGTCTGGTTATGGCCCTGCATGGTGTAAGAAAAGTTCCGAGTTCCTAGTAAATGGCCTAGCTCACAGCGAGTCTCACGTAGCTCAGTTGGTTAGAGCGCCCAACCGGTATCTGGGAGGCCATGGGTTCGATTCCCGTCGGGGACTCAGATTTTTTCTTTGTCCCACGCTCGTGTCATGTAGAATAATTTCTTCACAATTTATCACCGAGCTTAAAATCTACCATCTTTATTATTTACTACAAATTTGATGATTTCGACATTGCTGATCCTAGCAGTATGCAGGACGCGTGTCACATATCAACCTAGTAAATGGCCTAGCTCACAGCGAGTCTCACGTAGCTCAGTTGGTTAGAGCGCCCAACCGGTATCTGGGAGGCCATGGATTCGATTCCCGTCGGGGACTCAGATTTTTTTCTTTGTCCCACGCTCGTGTCATGTAGAATAATTTCTTCACTATAATCACTTAGTGATTAACCTACGTAATTGGTGATTTTGTTGGAGAAAAACGAGCCGCTGAGGCGCAAAAAGAGTGGGGATTTTAAAACGAATCGAATGTTTGATCGTTCGGTTTGAGTTTTTAACCATCAAGCTTGGATTCAATATAATGAGAGTAGAACATAAAATGGGAATCATATTACTGTACCTGGCCTTCTAACGCAAACAAATGGATTAAGTCGATCACAGGAAGATTCCTTTATTTCTTCTTCGATGTCTATTATAGAGCAGGTACTATTTTCTTGCAGCAATTCACCATCAGACTATAGTAGAAATTACAAGATAAAATGGGACAATTTTGAAAATTGCAAAGAAATAACTTGCGATGTAGATGAATGTCGTCGAGAGGGGTATAGTTTGTTCCAGTGGTAATTTAATGAAACGCTAATGCAGCACGTACCATTCCAATTGGATAATTCTTTGAGGTCCACAAAGACGGTACTTGCACTGTCGAACCAAACATAGATTCTTGCTTTCTTAAATCTTGCACGAGTTTTCTGTTCTCGGGTGTTGCCATTGAGATAATATATCCACCATAATTCTGAAAGCAATTTATTCAACAACAAATAATACGTTAAACATTTTAATATTGTTGAAGTTTTGCAAAAGTTTTCAGTGTCACCTGACAATATTGTTCAGCCTCTCCGTAAGGCAGCGAACCTCCCTTGTACAAGAAACACAGTTCGTCTTTCTTCATCCATTCAAGTGGACATGACACTGGAAGAAATGCGCGAAATTAAGGAATAAATTTAAAAGAAACAATACGAGTCATTACATGTGCAGTTCAGCAACTGAGTGATTTACAAACAACTGCGTGAGTTAAGCTCAAAATTCACCACCAAGCCTCGTTTACGCAAATTATTCGCAATTCGCCACATGCAGTTTTCACGTGGAAATTCTTTTCATCTGTGTTGCTTTGGAAATTCGTTCATGATAATATTTACAAGTTTGCGCTTTGAAAGCGAAGCTTGGTGGTGAAACTAGCCAGGTTGACGTAATCATGCATACGGGCTATTCTAAAGGGGTGTAAAGGATTTCAGATATATAAATTAGGTAACAGGGCCTATTTTCAACTCCATCTTAGACACCCAGCGTTTGTTCGGTACCCGTCGTTTAATCGAGACAATACGTTAAAGGAGAAAACAAGACCTACCAGAAAGTGTTCCCTGAGGTGGCAAATGGAGGATTGACTTGAAAAGTACAGTTAACGATAGTCGATAGTCTTTAGTCTTATCCCTAATGAGGGATGCGACTGAACTCTGTGCGCTTTCTCCCCACCAGTTTAAAGTAGCATTAACAGTCACAGCACTCCCTGTCAGTGTAGAACTTATCTGATAACGGTTATTCGGATTTTGGAAGACATTGTAGTGCATTTCCGATGCTCCATTAAGGAGAACAGTAACTCCATAGTTGACCCCCAAGCCACGATTCTTGTACAAGGTGTTGTTTACAAAGTGAAGTCGACTAACACTTGTTCCAAGAAAGTTAAATTCTACGACGTATAGTCCACTGTTGTTAAACAAGAAATTCCCTTGGAATGCCACCGTAACATCAGTGATATTACAGACACTGTCTCTGGCCATGTTAAGAGTGAAAAAGTTACTGGTAACGTTAACGTTTGACGTTTGTCCAGTTGTTCCTTCTAGCAACAAAGCCTTCCCTCTGTTTCGTTCAACTGTATTGCCATGAATATGACTGGCCATAGCTATAGATGTGTTCTCCATAGAGTCATCTTCTTTTTGCAGTTTAGCATATACACCTCCATTTCTGTTGTCAGCTAAGTAGCTATTAATAATCCGAAACAATTGATTCGTTGCGTTGAGGTGAATCGCTCCGAACATTTTGCCAAGTGTAGGGCTTAGCCCATTGTTTATTACCTTACAACGCTCTATTTGCACAAAGTGGGTTTTAGTCTCAGTTGACGTGAACCTAATCCCATGACCAAGGTTTCCGTTGAAAGTGCTTTCGATGAGCCTATGCGTAATGGTTTTAACTGAAAACCAAAAATATACTTTTATGTAGACAATTGCAAGTTAGTTTATACTTAACTACTTTACTTAGTTGGTGAGATTTTTGTGTCATGGCTTCGCTGCCGCAATTATGGGATTTATTACTCAAGGATAGCAATCTACGGTCTCGATACGGTCGAGATCATACTGTACTGGTCCAACCTAAAAAGACAAACCAATGTAAAAAATGTAAATGTTGCTTATAGTGGTCATACACTTAGCTCTCTTCGAGATGGCTGTAGCCAATACACATGATGTGTCGATCTCACGAAAAATATCAACTGTAAGATGGTGACAGTGATGTAATGTTATGTAGTCGGTAATGTCAGTCGATGTAATGTACGATCTGTAAAGTTATTAAAATGATAATAAATATATATATAAAATCAACTGTAAAAGACCATAATAAAAAATGCCCCCTTAAATGTGCCAACTAACTTCATTTTGGAATGAGCTGCCCTATGTTGAACAACAATAACTTACAGGGGCTACAGCTTTTAAATTGGACATCATCCAGTGCCACGTAGCGTCGGTTATAATACGACGTTGTCTTGTAGAAACCCAGAAATATAACCGAGTAATTTGCATAGGTCTGAGGAAGCCTTAACGTTTGCTTTTTCCAGCTGGTGACGGAATGATTTGTTGACCACAGTGGCGTGATTACACTACTATTCGTGCTGGTATTTACAGGGGATTCTTTGATAAGGACAGAAAGAGAGGCATATCCAGTCATCCACAGCCTGTAGTAGAAAACTAAGAAGCAAGTGTTGTTCTCTCGTAGAATAGGCGGACTCATCAGGGCCCCATAACCAGTACTATATACTCCACCGAGGCACATATAGTTCCCTATATGAAAAGCAATAGAAGAAATAATTTACTCGTATAACTCAAAGTATAAATAAGGCTTTGGCTCCGTCTAAAAAGCATCCCATCCCTACTCGCTTGTGGTTCTATAAGATACGTATTATCATCAAGAGCATATATCTGTCCTAATTTGAGAAAACAAGGCCCCCGGAACTGCCAGGGGCCAGCAACTTTTTTAGCCCTCTCCTCCCTCTCCCCCCCCCCCCCCCCCCTCTGTGGGTTTGAGAGAGCTCAGGGGCACCGCTAGGAAGCCTTCCCATGCCCGGTCACAGCTGAGCCCTCAGAGGCCTCCAGGCTACTGAGCCCAGCCCCCAAAAAACAAAAGCCGGAAGCAGTCCTGGCCACATTTTAAAGCAAACTCTTTTTGGGAAACAAGCCAAAGAGCTGACTTAAGCCAGCCCCCAGCCGGATTGCAATTCAACAGCTGACCCAGGGCTCCCTAGAGTTGTTAGGTCAGGTCCCGGGCTACCTACCCACGGCGTCGTTGGCGTTGCCCGCCCCCTTAAATTTTTCGGACTGCAATGGCTCAAGCACGGATCCCGGAGTCCACGTTTTGTCCAATCTAGACAGATATGCTTCACCATTAATATATGATTTACCTTCTGAAGACGAAAACGTGTGGTCACGGTTGGCCATATAATAGGAATAACGACCGCTAGTTATGAACCATTTTCTACTCAATGTAATGCCCTGTATAGTTGATTCAGGATAATCTCGCCATCCACAGGCATAATGTTCACGCTCAAATGTACAAGGAACATCTAAAGCAAATCAAAAATAAGTCAAAATAAATATAAATAAAGTGGATCATTGATTTTGTTGAAAGAAAAGTGCTCAGTACCGTGGAATGCCGATTATCAACCCTGGGTCTATACAGATTCGTAAGAATTTTTGAGTGGGTTAAGCTTGTAACTGGGGGAACTTTTGTTCGGAAGGGCTTAAAGAGCCATGAAAAAACTGTTTGGAAATGAGCTACAAGAAAGAACTTTAAGACTTCGTACAGTAACAGTTACAATAAGGCAAGTGCAGTTGCAGTGACTTAAACAGTGGAAGTAATGTTGGTTTGTTGTTTTTTTTTTTTCATTTTGCGTCTTGGCTAAGACTTATAAGACCTTAAGAAAACCCAAACCTCAATAGTTCATGTCAAAGGGAAGTATATATTATGCAAATGATTAGTTGTCTTACCTCTCATTCCGATGCGCTTCACATGCAAAAGTATTTTGCCATCGTAATTTCCAGTTAGATAAATTGTGGCGCGATTCCAAGGCAGAAGCACTCCCTGCTTTAACCGTTTTAGCTCATCCGTATAGTAGCTTCTTAGTATTTCCCTTCCAAATGGGTCATATATTTTCACATGCTGTGATTTCTGCAGAACTAGCAACTTAAAGGAAAGAGCCTCGTCTCTTCCCGCTTGGATAACTTTATGGCATCTCACTGACGGGTTTGAATATTCAATATGCGGCACGAGGAAGTAAAGGAACAGATAACCATTCGTGAAGTTGACTCTTGGTCCTGGAGCGCAAAGCATAATTTGTCCATATGAAAGGCTCTGTATGCTGTTCTCGTCCGGCTCATTAAAAGTAACTCCGTGTTTGTTGTTTATCAAGGAAACTCTATCAATAGTTACATTCCATTCTGTGCTTACGACTTCAATTCCATTTCCTCCTGTATTAATAAAGGCGCCTTTTCTTAAAGAAATATCTTTTTCTGGAAACAGCACTTTGAGACCACCAGCGGTACAATTTATAACGCTGACAGTGTTCATTTTTGGAACATACTGTATGGCTTCTATGGCCGCAACTTCTTTTCCGTATTTTTGTCCACAGTGCTCGATCTCTAAGTATTCCAGCCTTGACGCCGGGAGAACCGTGCTCCCAAATTCTCTAAGGAATCGTACATTACCCCAGGGCATTCCTCCTCTACAATTTAAAGTGACATGATAAGAGGAATTACAACTACGATGATGCAGTGAAGTCGGGCATTTGTTAACGTCTGTTTCATTTCCAAAGCAGTTTATGTCAAATGGCCACGCACTGGTACTGGATACTTGAAGAAGATTAGGGATGTTTTGTCTGATGGACGATGGTGATTGATAGCCAAGTTGTTCACATACCACTCTTGCGTTATTTATTCCCCATGCCCCTGACTCGTTAAAACACACAGGAGCCCAGGTTTCATTGTATAACATCTCGACACGTCCTAGCCAAGGATACTTGCCACCAGTCAAGCGAACTGACATTAAGTTTTGCCTTCGAGTTTTCTTCAAAAGTGAAAATTTTACAGGATGATTCACTGTTCCACGGACAAAGAGTGAGCCAAGAATCAACATGCTGACCCCAGGACCAAACTGCACCTCCACTCCAGGCTCGATCGTCATTAAAGCTTGTGGCAGAATAATAAGATCGGAGATGACTGTATACGGCGTGAAGCTACTTTTTAGTCTTAGATGGGATGAGATGCGTCCACCCAAATCAGTTTGATTTTGACGATGCACGAAAGTTCCGTTGTTGTCAATAAAAGGGATAAAAAGTACTGTCATAAGTTCGTGATTATCTTCCGCGTGAAAGGTCCTTTTTCTGATGTCGGCCTCGTTGTCATATCCCCAGTAATTTAATGTCATGTTCATTATACTTCTGTGGGAAGATGCAAGGATATTTACACAAATTTCTTTCGAAAAGCTGTGGCTGTTAAATCTGTTTTGGTGAATGGCGATCGTCTTATTTTCTGCCAGTCCTGAGATATTAACTTCGCATGCGAGGATCCTTGATGAGACCTCCGTATTGTCTATAAGCGAATTGTTTACGAAAGTCAAATTCTGCTTGACCATGCCAAGTTTCATCTCATAAACACACTGCAGAAGAACTATAAATAGTCCTTTGTTTGTCTTGAAGACGTTGCTAGCAATTGTGATTTCGTCATCCATTCTTCTAATTTCCACAACGCCTTTGTTTGAGCAGTTATTATTCATAAAGACGTTACTGGTAATGACCGTAGTTGGTGAGGGATTTGAGCCTTCAACATGAACTGATCGTCCACTGTTCCCCTCAAAGACGTTGTCGTGAACAATAATTTTCCTTGTCCTCCTCGCTTCCTCTGATATCTATAACACCTTTCTCTTGACAAAAGTTGAATGAAAACTGATTTTTTGTTACAAAGATTTCAGGCGAAAAGTAAAAGTTTCCTTTTGTGGATGTCATAAGAACAGAAGGCTCTGTATTGTTCTTAAAAACGTTTTCCTCGAATAACCATGGCGTAAGATGAGAGGATTGTAATATGTTTACCACCGGTCCACGGTTCTGAAGAAATGTACTGTTTTTGAATGAGACTAAAGAACGTCCTGGTGCAGTGTAATAATAATAATTATACCAGGTAATGGCAGTCGCTTCGTTCCATCCAAAAAAGGAACTGGTTACTAGAAGTTTGAGCTGTGCATAATTACCGCTTATGCGAATTGCATTTCTCTTTCCATGGATCATACTGCTGTTTTTTATGAGGAGCGTTCTCGGACCTTCTGGATCCACATCAAAGGCAGAAAAGGTCGAGTTTGAGATTATGGTGTTTTCTACGCTGATGTTACCGGAAAACGAGTTAATGATGATCCCATAGTTGTTTCCAAGGAATGAGCAGTTAAACACATTTAAGTTCAAGTTGGCATCACGTTTAATTTCCATCCGAAGGCCCGCATTTGTTGAGCCGCTCACAACTGAGTTCTGGATATCGACGTTTCTCAAATTGCTACCACGGAGATAAATCCCAGCATTATTTCTTTTGAAGTTACTTTGATATATAGCCAGACCGGTGGTTTCTAACTCTGTGATCTTGTTTGCTACCAAAGAATTATATTAGAAACAAATTAGTTATTGATGCTAATTAATGGCTAGGAAAACCTAACAGAAAAAAATCCTCAAAGGTATTCAAAAATAATAAAACCATGTTGTTATAAAGTAATTCTGTAGAGCTGCTAGGGAAATTCGGCCCAGAACTACTAAAAAGGCGAATAATTAAAGCGAACAAATTGTAAATTTGGGTATGCCTGTGTGTCAAGATATGTTTGGCCATGAAAACATCATGAACCGTAGCCTTTTTTCCCGAGGGTTGAATTAACAGAGAGTCTTTTTAGAATAAAATCCCTTTTTTTCTTAATTTTAAACTGATGAAAACAATCAAAAAGGGGGGGGGGGGTTGGTGACGATTGCATTGAACCCTTGTCCCGTATCCCCCTAAACATTAATATATAAAACTCACCTTTAACAAAATAAAGCATAAAATGCACCGTCAATTTGTATTTATAATATAATGTGCTTTTAAGAAGAACGGAGCTTGAGTTTGAAATCCACGTTGGACTGTTTATCCAGTTTAGCCTATGAATCTCCCAAGGATTACTTGATGTTGTGTTTGTTCCACTGTATACATGAAAAGTAAAACTGGAACTTCCCTCTTTAAAGAGTAATTGCATTCCAATTTTATATTCCGATGGGGCTTTAACAACATTCTCACAGGTACGGACGTTTTCAGCAGTTACAATTAAGTAGTACACCAAGCCAAAATCATTCAGGTAAGTGACGTTGTCAGAGCACGCATGGATATATTTCTTGGCACCCGGATCTGCCATTTTGATAAGATGTGCGTTAACAGTAGACTTCCAATAAGTATGATACGCGATTCCATGTCCCTTTGTTTTGCTTACGTCAGTTTTCGTCACATTTAGAAATGGAGATTCTAGCCGTATTCCATCTGACTCAGTATTCATTATTGCAGAGTTGATGATTTGAGAATTTTCATATGGATGTGTATACATTACTTGCAATCCAATGGACGCAGAATTATTCACTAAGACTCCGCTGATGTTATGACTAGCAAGGTCTACCCTAAGGGCAATACCAGGGATTTGAAGATCGTCTCTGTAAGCAAATCCTGCGTAAATGATGTCAAGGTTCTCGATTACGCTTTGCTTTGCCGTCACAGCAAGGTGAACGCCAGCCCAGTAAGGACGTCTGCATTGAACATAAATTACTCTGTTTCGGCAATCCGATTGAGATAGCCAGTTTTCCCGATTGCAGTGCGTTATGTTGTCGTTGTCATTAGTATCACATCGAACATTGCGTAAAAATATTTTTTTTTTGCCACTGGCATAGCGAAAGCTGTAACTATATACTTCATATCCTAGTTGTCTACATACCGCCGTGTACAGGTACCGGGGCGTGTACTCGCATACAGACATCCAGGTGTTGTTAAACCATAATTCAAGTCTCCCATCCCACGGGCCAGGACCGTCAACCAACCTTATTTCATCCTGCAAGGGTTTCCTCGGGCCAAACTTCACCCTTTCAGCTTCTGAGCCTTTGATGATGACTTGACCTTGAACAATGAAGACGGCTTGCAATGGAAATTCGACAGTAACGTTTTCTTCAATAATAAGAGTCCCATTGGAAAGCACAACGATGTCACCTATGGCTTCGTAAGTTGCATAATTGTTGCGAACAGTTACTTTTTGGTCTAGTATTCCACCTATTTTATTTCTTTCAATAAAACAGAATGGTCTCTCGGCGTTATTAAATGCCCTGTTGCTGTGATTAAAGGAATCCAGAAATGGATGGTACCTGATCTGTGCTAGATCCACTCGATCCTCGAAGTCAAAGATTCTCTGTTTTATTCTGCATTCGTCACGTGAACCCCACCAGTTTGCTGTAGCGTTTATAGTACGTTCGTGATCTTGTATAAAAGTTGCGATTTCGTGAAGGAACAAAGGATTAACAAATAAATTGTCCTTAACGGTAAAGTTGCCTTCTTTTAAGGCTAGAACGGATTGCGTTTTGATACGTAGATATCTGTTAGAAAATGGCTTTACACCTTCGTTGTCCATAAAGGTGTTATTTCTTATAACAGCAAAACGTTTGTCAGGTAGGGAAGTGTAGTCAATAAAAATTACATGCTCTCCTTTATTCTTTGTGAATACGTTTGACAGGATCTTGACATTGACGGGAAAAGGACAGTTGCGGGAGGAAGCCACTTTCAACGCACTTCCAAGATTCTCTTCAAATACGTTATTCTCTAACAACCCATTTAGCTCATAGGTTTCAGGACCGAGGAGGAACAATCCATATTTGTGGTTTCCGCTAACTCTATTTCCAATGAATTGCAGTTGAACGTGCCTTCGACGTGCATAACTACTGTAGCTATAGCAACTGGATGAATAAATGTACATTCCTCCCAGAGTATTGTTGGCAATGGTGGAACTTACAACAGTAATTGAATAATTAGCAAAGCTCTTTTCAAAGCCGTTGTAAACAGAAATGATGATACCGTATTCACCGCTTTCTAAAACACTACAGTTCTGTAAATGAAACGACTCAAGACGGGCGTGATAAGAGTCATACAACTTTAACCCGTTCTTTTTGTTTCCTTCAATGAAACAGTCTTTTAATCTCAGCTGTCCTTCCTGGTAATTCAAGGATAGGCCATCTATGTTGTTGTTAATAGAAGACCAGGATTCGATGTTTATGTTACTTCTTCCCCATCTAAAAACAGCGCCACTGTTGTAGTTGTTTGAAGTGGCAATCCTGAAGAAGTCGACATTATCTGTCAGAAGGTAATCAGCCGATATTCCGTGAACTGAATTTCCCTCAAACGTGGAAAAAGTAACATGGAAATTGGCAGCTCTTAACTTCTCAAACAAAGCACCATTCTGCGAATTTTTTCGCGACGACACTTTTGAAAGCCAGACGTGGCATTCTTCAATAAAGTTTTGCAAATAGATTCCGTTTCTACCACCATTAAGTAAGTCTATGTTTGAAATGTTTAGAGTCGAGTTCACCTGGCTCGAGATGTGCACGCCTTCACCATTGTTCCTTTCAGCTTGGCAGTCGGTCATTAGGAGAGATATAGTTCCTTTTTCAAATACGATTCCTGTCCCATGATTTTCCGAGGCGTTTACATTTCTCAGTGCGACAAATCCAGACACCCTTTCTACGTGCACACCATGCTTTTTATTGTTTAGGAAGGTTGATGACAAAAGAGCCATGGAGCCATGTGTTCCATTCATTTGTATACCAACGTCACTTCCCGTCACCACTGTGTTGGAAATATGGATTTGGCCAATCACATCATAAAGAGTAATCCCAGATTTTGCGTTGTTGGAAAACCTGCCGTTTGATGCCATAAACAATACAGGCAAATCTGGAAAAGACGAGATTTAATAAAAATAGATTACTTTATTTAGAAAGGAATCCACATCAGTTCTTTCTTGTTTTCATGCAGGTCGGCCTCCATCCAGGTCGAATTGGAATTTGGAAATGTTGGTTTTCAGTTTTTTCTAAGAGGAGGAAAACCGGACAATGCCGGGAAACCCAGAGGAAAACCCTCGGAACAAGGACGAGAGTCAACAACAAACTCAACCCATATGACGAACGCGTGCCACACTGGTGGGAGGCAAACGCTCTTACCACTGCGACATCCCTGCTGATGAAAAAAACTTATGAAAGCCGTCAACAAGCCATGCCTTTTTAATCCAAATTCTAATATCAATGACAACAACGTTCCGCCGAGAAGCAGTTGGAAAACACCATACAAAAGTTCATCCAGATCAGTCAATAATTGCTTGCAGAGTAAGAGATAAAAAATCCCTTATTTGGTCGGAAAAGCCAATAAAACTTAAAAGTGAAGTAAAGTGGCCCACGCTGCCAGAAATTAACGGTCACTTAACAGGGATATCTCATTGTAATCACTGAAGGCCAAAAGTTTTACTTCAGCGCATAGTTTTTGGGATATATACAAACATAAAGCTAGCCAAAATTCGGCGCTGTGAACAGTTGTCGTTCCGCGCTAGCTGAACGCAGGCTGTGGGTAGGTAAATTTGGAATCCTGCATCTCATCCAAACGGAATCTATTCCCCGCATTCATAAATCGAATAAATACACAATTGCTTTATTTTGTCTAGAAATAAAAGTCATACCTTGATCTCTTAGTATGATAAACTCCAAGGTAGTTAATATTCTAGAATTGGCTTTGGAAAGGACAGAAACTTCTAAAACAGAAGAAGAAACTGTTTTTATTGTCTTTCCATTGTACTCATCAGTAATCCTACTGAGCACGGTTTTGTTTGCTGTACTTCCATCTGTAATGTTGAGCTCAAATTCACTTCCTCTAATCAATCGAAAATGCGCGGAGAATGTTCCTCCAGGTGGAGCACGGAAGATCTGTAATGCAAAACAACTCGTCAGAAATCTATTACACAACAAAACCGATGGATGCACCATAAATAACCCCCCCTCTCTTTCCTTCTTTCTTTTCTCTGTGTGCCCTCCCCGGCCACGCTTAAGTGAACTATTGCGGGAGTAAATTCAACACCAAGATCAATATCATTTTAGTCATTTTCGCCAAGCTATGCCATGCTGAAGAGGGGGGGGAAGGGGTGCCATGAGGAAGGGGAGGAAGGGGTGCCATGCTGAAGAGCCTTAAACAGGACGAACCACTCTTCAGGTAACTTGGCCGTGTGCATACGAGCAGGTTCTATTGAAACTAACAGCTAGTTAAACTGGTTTGGCTATAATAATAATAACAACTTTATTTAATGAGGGTTACACATTACAGTTGAAAACTGAAAACCTGTGGCCCTCCCCTAGAATAAAATTAATATACTACAAATATATTATCAATAAAAAAATGAGAAAGATAAAATAGAAAAAACTAGAAAAAAAAAAAGTAATTTGGGTGTGACAGTAAAAAAAAAAAATGGGAAAGCTATCTAGTCGGCAAACCTTCTAAATTTTTTAAAACATTGTGCTGTTCTGGCAAAGTTCCAACATTTAGTGGCTGAAACAAGAAAAGTTCTTCCACCTTCCGTTTCACGGTTATACCGAGGACAGCGTAAAGTAATATCACCATAGCGCGAGGTTCTGGTGGACATGTCATTGACACTTACAAGTCTTTCCTTAAATACTCTGGGCATTGTCCATTTAGGCATTTGTAAATTAAGCATAGCTTATTAACAGTGATTTCATCATAAAAGGGCAACCAGTCTAGTCTCTTAAATAAACTTACAGTACGTTCATCTCTTGTTTTAACGCCTAGGATAACACGGGCAGCCCTTTTCTGGAGACGAAAAATTCTTCTTATGTTACTTTTAGATGTTGAACTCCAGACTGCTCCGCCGTACAGAAATATAGGCTTAATAGTTGCATTGTAGAAGAGTATGCGCTCGTTTAGAGGAAGATAATGTCTGATTGACCTAAGAACACTAAACGCTTTGCTATTTCTTACATAAGTGATCGACATTTCTTGAAACTTAGGTCTTGATCAACATGGACTCCAAGAAGCTTGTGGCTTGTGGTATTGTCTAAGCTTCCCCGCTGCTGGTACAGACTTTCATCTTCGACACCGGTACTACCATCTTGTGCGTAGCCTCTCCCAGTTACAAACATAGACTTCTCTTCTCGTATTTTTTGAAACGGTTATTTCTATCCGTCCTCAACTCACGGGTGCTCTCACAGAGCCTGGAGCATAGACCAGAAGTATCAGTGTATGGCGAGGATGAGCTCAAATTGATATCCGAATATGTGGTTGGTTGTGACACTCCCTCGGAAAGATCGTTTATGAATACCAGGAAGAGTAGTGGAGAGAGTACGGATCCCTGTGGTACACCATGTGTGAGAGCCTGGGACGAACACTGTGCACTACCGCGGATGACCGTGCGCTGCCTGCGATTTTGAAGGAACGAGCGCATAAGGGCCAGGCTGCATTCATCCAGACCATAGATACGAAGCTTTTCAAACAGGATGTCGTGGTTAACAAGATCGAAAGCCTTTTGAAAGTCAGCCAGAACCAAGCCGTTAATGCGGTTGTCATCGAGATTGAACAGCATACGGTCGATGATGTTGATAAGAGCTGTCTCCGTTGAGTGGTGTTTCCTGAAGGCGGATTGCAGTTGATATAGAAGGTTGTTTTCCCTGAGAAAGGCATACAGAGAGTTGTGCAAGTGCCTTTCAAAGATTTTTGAGAGGACGGGAAGAACCGAAATGGGTCTGTAGTTATTCTTGTCAGTCTTGCTATTTCCTTTATGTAAGGGTATCACCTTGGCCTCTTTCCAAGCAGTTGGAAATGTTCCACTAGCAATGCAAGTGTTTATAAGTTTGGCAAGTGATGGTGCTATTGCAGGCGCTGCAATCTTCAGTAACCGAGCACTCACACCGTCCACGCCAGTTGCTTTACCTGACGGAATAGCCTCTATCAACCGGAGGGTCTGACTTGGGGTTATAGGAGGAAATGCTAACTTAGAAACAGGAACTTTGCGATCATTGACAAAAGCTCGCAGCATTGTTGGAGCAAACTGCCCCACAGTTTTGTCAGCGAGTTTCTCCGCTAAACTCGTGAAGTGCTTATTGATACCTCGGCTATTTCAGTTTCATCACTATTTGAATGGACCCGTTCTCCTCTAAAGCACACCCCCAGGGTTTTTCTGGCCAGATAGATCCTTGAGCACGGACCAGATCTTTTTTGAGTCTCCACGGTTTTCTCTGAAAGATTCATAGAGAAGTTTTCTTGCCTGTTCTGATAGCCTCCGTGACTTTGTTTTTTGTGCGCTTCAACAACCAATCATCGTGGGAGTTAGGCGTTTGGCTTTTTTGAGTAGACGGTCGCGTTCTTTCATCAATTTAGAATTCCGGGTGATAACCATTTTGGCTTTTATCGTACCTGACACGTTTTTGTTTACGGCACGTTTGCATTTACTCTTCGTTGAAGAGACAATACAAGCGTTTAAATGTCTCAATAGGCAAATCCCATGGGGTCTCCTCGAGTGTTTAATAAACTTTGCATGGTCATGTGAGGTGGGAACTTTTTCCTTTGTTTGTCTGGAGAACATGTTTGTACGGAACAGCAAACTGGAGGTGATCTGAAATGCAATTAGAAATTTGGATGCAGGGCTCAAACTGATGGGGCGTGTACAAAAAACTTGGAAATTTAGATTTTACCTTGCCAGGCGGTCATAATTTTTTTGGTGATCAAATAAGTCTCTTCAAGTTGTTTCCATATTCAACAGATAAGCACGCTCGATGTTATCGGCGAGTTTACGGTCATAGTCAGCCTTGACGCTCGGGGGACGATAAACCCCGGCCATGAGAAGAGGTCTTTTGGATTTAAACGGAAAGACTTCCAGCCAAAGGACTTCTAGATCAGGCTCCTCCAGGTCGGTACGATGCTTGATGTTAAGATCGGTGTTTGTATAAATTGCGATACCACCGCCCTTGCCAGTTTGTCGGTCCTTTCGATGTAAATCGAAGCCAGGAATATTATATAGTTGCTCTGGTGTATTACTTGAAAAAAACGTTTCGGTAATCACCAAAATGTCAAGGTTTTTCCGATTTTCCGGGCTTAGCAGGCGCATTTTGATCTCTTCGAACTTGGTCTTTGTTAGGTAGTTGACATTCCATTGTCCAAAACGAAGGCCTTTAGCGGGAAGTTTAAACGTTTATTACTGTCAGTGGTTGCCATAAAATCCCTTATCTGCAGAAAATAATTTTTAAATACCCAACTTTAGTGTTGCAGACCATTTATATTTTATCCAATAAACGTTTAGAACCCAACACTGAAATTTTAGCCACCTTTGCTGTATAAAAGTTAGCGGTATATATGTTTTTTTTTACTGTCGTACCTTACTGCAAGACGTTGCTCCAGATGCAGTCAGTACTAAAGGAAATGAAGCTTCTTCTGGAACGACTGAACAAACATCAACAACATGTACAATCTGCTTGTAAACGAGTCCATCTCCAAATAAGGTATTTTGAACGGTAACATTCTGTAACTCAACAGGCCCTCCGTAGCTTGTGATATTGATACCGACCAGCTTACACCTTGAGACTGTGGAGTCAACTATTTTAAGAGAACTTTCAAGTTTTTCAACCAGCAAACCAGAGCCACTGTCTTTGACAGTGACGTTGAACAAATCTGGTGGCTTCCCCACTGCCTTTATTGCTTCAAAAGCATTGGCAATATCGACATTTTCCAAGGACATGCTACTTTGGTCACTGGAGGAATTCGAAGGGGTAAAATAAATCCCTTTCCAGTATACCTTCTTTCTCAAGAAGGGAAGCAAGGTGTCGCACTCAATTCCAATGTCTTGATAATGTCCTATCAGATTCATGTAAATCAAAGAATTAGAACAACGAATTTTATGATACTTCGCTGGAATTTTAGTGTCAAAACGGTAATGCTCAAAATGTAACCTGTGTTCCTTCACTAACACACAGGATGTGCCCAGAACACCAAGGTAAAGATATGTAGTGGATTGTTAAAAGGAGAGAGAAAATTCTATTAGTTCCTAGCATTTTTTCAAGACACTAAGGCAGAACTTAAAGTTCGACTTTGTCAATTTCAGAACAAAACCTCATGCACAATAGCTTCAGTGCACTAGTATAGTAATTAATAAGAAAACTGGACTATTATTATTTTTTTAGGTTTCAATTGATGTAAATGTGTCTTCTGGCTTTTAACTTCAGTTTCGACACCATGCCTGATAGGGCCCCCTAATTACAACACCAATAGATCTCTAGTAAAGCGACTTATTGTGCCATTTTAAAGAGTAACGCTACATTTCTTTGCATGCTGTGTGTTTGCTGCGTATTGTCATTTACCATAAAAGAAATAATAAATTTGCATTTTTTACTAAAAAGGAAGGTGCCATTAGTTTCAACATGGTCAAAGGCCACTCTTGACCCTTCTAGTACCCAATCTGGGGCGCAAAATTTTTTTGTGGTTTTTTTTTTTTTTGGATAATAAATCGTGTTCTTAGTATTGGCATCTTTTACAATCGTTGTTATGGAATATTTAAAGATTTTGAAAAAACGGAAGTCGTATTTTTGTGTTTATATCAACTACATTTAAAGATGCTTTTTGTGATAAATCACTGCTTTTATCGCATTCCAGGTATTCTTTTTATTTAACACTCTCTATGCCTTCACATAACCTACCACATCCCGTGTTCCCAATACCAGCGTAGCTACAACGCCAAAGGCTATTTTCCTTTCCTGTGCAGTGAACATTCTTCATCCAGATGGAGCCCTTTCCAGGATGTCTATAATACCTCTTTGCTCCAAGAAAGCCAAGATGCCTACAAGCCACATCTGTATCTCTGTTATCCCAGTACCTGTCACATATAGTTCCCCACTGCCCGTTCCACTGAAGCTCCAATCGACCGTTGCTGTAAGACGTACCATCAACAAGCCTTATACCAGAACTGTAGACTTCGGTAGAGTTGGTGCTGTTGGTCCTGTTGCAAAAAGTGGTTTTGTTGCATGAAACTGCAGAGAAATTAATTCTCTGCGATGGTGTTCCTTTTGCATATAAAGATCCATGAACAAAAAGCCCCGCAGCTGCAATGAAAAACACTTCAGTGCCGGCTTCTACGGTAAGAGTTGCATTATGGGCAACAACCAAGTCACTCGTGACCAAGTATGGACCACCTGTACGAGTGAAAGTCTGGTTACTAATTACAGTGCCGTTAACTTCCTGAAAAGTTTTATTTTGTACACTGTCGCAGTTTCCATAAGTGAAATACAGGAGGAACAGAATCCACAGCTTCTTAAGCATCGTGGGTTTTGCCCTAAGCTGTCGCGACCTGGATTTTACATTTGTTCTTATAGGTGCCTGAAATCCAAAGTAAAAGCTGCGTGTTATAAATTGGCGTACGGCGAGCATGTTGATTTTAGGCACATAAGTTACAGGGACCGAGAGTTCGCCGTACGCTGTTGGGTTTGCGGGAGGGTTCCCTGAATAACTAATACGTACATTTTAGTTTGTTTAAATTAACAACCAGACTACGAGCCAGAGTTTTCCGTGAGCGAATAGTTGCAAGGCGCAAAATAGAATGCTTGCGGCCCTTGTCTAAAAACTAGGAAGTAACCGGTTTCTAGGCAGTCTGGTTGGTGCTTCTTCGGTTTTCGTATCAGAAAAGTAAAGTATTCAGTCATTCAGAGTATTTTAATATTTATTTTTTCGTCAAGGATTTTGCAATCGGCCATCAGCCTGAGCTTTATTTCGCGTTTATGTTTCTCCTCATTGCTTTGTATTAACAGTGGGAATCCAGATTTCTTGAACCCTCGATTTCTCGAACATCCCGATAACTTAAGTCGTTTCCCTTCCCTCAGTCCAATACTGCAATTTTACCCTGATTCCACAAACTCTCCGATTTCTTGAACTAATTTTGGTTTCCCTTAGAGGTTAGAGAAACCGGGTCTCCACTGTATCCCCAGTAGAATCCCGATTTCTCGAACCTTTAGGGGGAAAAGAAAATTGCTTCGAGAAATCGGAGGTAAAACTTCAGAGAAGTTCTATCCAAGGGAAACGAAAATACTCGAGAAATCGGAGGTAAAACTTCGAGAAGTTCTATCCAAGGGAAACGAAAATTGCTTCGAGTCGGAGGTAAAACTTCAGAGAAGTTCTTCAGGAAACGAAAATGCTTCGAGAATCGGAGGTAAAACTTCGGAAGTTCTTCCAGGGAAACGAAAAGCTTCGGAAATCGGAGGTAAAACTTCAGAGAAGTTCTATCCAAGGCAAACGAAAATTGCTTCGAGAAATCGGAGGTAAAACTTCAGAGAAGTTCTATCCAAGGGAAACGAAAATTGCTTCGAGAAATCAGGGAGTTTCGACAAATTGAGTGTTCGAGAAATTGGGATTCTAATGTATAAATAAAAATGATTGCCTCGAAGTGGACAGGAATGTGTCCGTTCAAATTTATTTTTGAGAGTTAGGCTGTAATTTCTTGAGATAACTGCTAGAAATCAGCATCTGTAGGCTGTAGGACTGTAGCGTAAAGTCGGGGAGTCAAAGGGTTAATCAGCGTTCCCAGTCAATACTATGGAAAATAAAAAGTTACTTTGACAACGAAACTAACCTTCCACCTTTAACAGAATCCCCATTTGTTGCTACTTTTCAAACAACCAATCTACAGTGGAATCCCTTTTTCTCGAACCTCCAAGACAAACGAAAATTGGTTCAAGAAATCAGAAGAAATCAGGGGTGAAATTGCAATATTCGACGGAGGGAAAGGAAACGACTTTTAGTTGAAGTTATCGGGATATTCGACAAATTAGGTTTGAGAAATCCGGATTTTACTGTACTTGTTTTTATTATGCCCGCGATTAATTTCCTAGAATTCACGAAGCTGTCATCTCAGAGGTACCTGAATCGGTTTCTGGGAATTCGATGTTTACGATCAAGAGTGTTTTCACTTTAAAGAATGCCGGCATCTTGCCAAAACCCATGATTAAGAAAACAACATGTTTAATCAACCGATGCAAACATTCGGATACAAATGTGTTTCACGTAGCTCAGTCTCTCTGCAGCTGTTTCGCTTGCACTAATAAATTGACTTACTTAAATTGACTGACCAGACTAAATAACCAAAAACTATGTTTACTCCTGGAAGAGGATCTAGGATCATTTTAAGGCTCTTTTAAGACAAATGCTTGAAAAAAGTTCGAACCATTCCTAGAAAGTATTATTAAATTTGCAACAAATGCCTTTCTACCGTGAAACAGAATCGAAAACCTGCTCATGTAGCTGAAACTCTTTCATTTACCCTAAAGCTAAGAATAGGTGGAAAGGGGAACATGTACGACTGGTACTGAATTCTGCGAAATATTGATTTGATTCACTTCACTGAGCAGTGAAAATGCAATGAGACGCACTGTTGGCCGAGTTGTGGCTTTTGCACCCTGCTCATGATATCTTTGCGAAACCAAACACGATAATGTTGCTAAAACGATCAGGGAAACAACCTCGACGTTTTGCTCTTGGAGCTCCTAGTCTACGTTTGCTTACTTTGGTATGGTGGATTCCTTGATGGAAGGGAACGCGTCAACACCGAAACCTCAGTGACCTAGGAGTTGATTTCTTTTCTTGAATTTCAGTGGAGCACGTAAAAACTCCAATTTCTTGAAAGTAATGAAGGATCGGGCATTAATACTCACAACAACTGCTCCTGCAAATGTGAATGGCACATGCGTGGTTACCAGTAACGTTCAACTTTGAAGCAAAACTTACAATCCGTAACGACCAAGGTATCTCTAAGAATCTGCGGGAAAGGTCACCCAAACTGATTAAATCCGTTCCTAAAGCATGTCGCTTTGATTGACAAATGTGATTATGCCGTGTGACAGTTACGGTATTGCTGTTTCTGAGAAAAAGCGCAAAACTGCTTGAAGAAGACAGATCGTCTTCGTTTAAATTTTCATAGCCTAAGAAATTTTTAACGCTGCGAAAATAGGACTATGAAGTCGATCGGTGGAGACTAACAGTCAAGGTTTTTTATTCCAAGAACTTTACATAGTCGGCTGCTTATCATTTGCGAGATTGACTGATATTTTCAGTGTTCATACAATCTGCTTGCTAATCTTATCTTATCTTTTTTTTTTTTTTTTTTTTTTTTTTTTTTTTTTTTTTTTTTTTCCCCCTTTCTTTCCCCGCCCCCCTTTTAAATTAACCCCCAAAAAAAAAATTTAAAAAAAAACCCTAAACAGTTTCAGGCCAAAAACATCTCTTTTTTAAGATACAGATAAATAAAAATCGCTTTAGGGGCCCGAAACGTTTTTGGGGCTTTCGAGAAACGGGCCCCATGTCACGAAACCGGCCTTAGAGCTTACAGACAACTTGCTCCTCCAGCGGGTGTTTACCAATTGGCCGAATAGACCAGTTGAAGTAACCGTTTCATAATAGCAAGTGTTTTTCTAAAAACAGCAAACCGACAAAAAGAGATGGGAGCGAGTGTTTAATGCCGGCCATGCTTTGATGAGAGACTGGAAACGAGAGAAATGAACAAATGGTGCAGAATTTCCCAACGGTTCGTACCAACCGGAATGAAAGGACAACATCAAAACGAAGTCCACAATTTTCCAACGGTTTTACAGAAAACTACTCTTCCTTTTGCTTTCCAAACAAATTTCCGAGATTTTTGTTTAAATGGTAAGCACCCAGTGGCGTTGATGAGGCCCTGTTAGGGTAAATTCCCAAACGTCACGGCGTTTAAACAGCCGATATAAAAGAAGTAAAATGGTGAATAGCGACAGGACTTTTATTGAAATAGCGACAGCAAAGGGAATGAATAAAATATGACAACTGCGGCGAATCTCTCGGTTTCTTCACGTTGACGTGTTATCTTGTTATAGGTTTAAAGCTTTAATTCTCTGAATTTTGAACAGCGATTCCTCTAGAACCTACACGGATATTGGGGGATGATTTATTGGCAGATTACCGTCTAAGGTTAAGTTAAAACTGCAGATAACGTGATTTTTGCACCAAATTAAATGATTATATAAGCTATATGTGATAAGAAGGAAATTCTCGAACTCAAGAAATCCTTGAAGTTATTGGCTTCTAAGAGAGTAAACAATGTAAAATGTAATCGTTGAAACTTGCTTTCTTCTTTGAAAAGCAACTTTTATATTCGCTCCTATTATAGCACGATGGAGTTCACGAACTTCACGTTCTTCTGAAATTCTACATCGGCAGTGAAAACTTGGATACAAAATTGGAGTTTTGCGATTTCCGAAGACCATCCGAGTCGACAACAATGTGTGTTCATGATTCAAAAAGTTTATTGCCCATTGATCTTACAATATACAATTTAAAAAGTAAAAAATAAATGCAATTTGAAACAATCGATCCAGTAAAAACTCATTGTTCATCTCCAAAATTCGAGGCGGCCACACTTTTTTTAAAATACTTTTTCTGCCTATATTTCCTTGTTAGCACTAGTAAAATTACTAATTTTAAAAACACGAAACAACTTTTTAAAGACATGTTTCGGCATGACTTATGCCATCTTCAGTTTATTGAGAATTTAAAATCTAGGGCTATATATATACCCAAGCTACAAATACAAAAATAGAAATGTATACAAAGTAAAATTACAATAACAAAAGATAATGGTAAAGCCGTTACAAAGTGGCAGGTACTGTCTGGTACTGTCTAGAACAGTAATTACTCACAGTGTGAGCTTTAGACCGTTACTAATAGAACAAAAGATTAAAATAAAAAGGTGTTGACATGCTGCACTTGAGTGTTTAAATCTGGTTTTAAACTATTAATGTAAAAGGCCTCTTTTAATTTAAGAAAATAAACGGTTTGAGCAGAATCCAAAATTTTAAAGCAATCAGATGTGTATAAATTTTTGCAATTAGATGAACTGTTAAGGTGTTTAAAAACATGTGAATTTTTGTCAGTTAAAGTATGCTCTTTGATCCTTGTTGAAAAATGACGGGAAGTCTCGCCAATATAACGGGAGGTACATCCCGCACAAGTAAATTGATAAACAACAGAGGATCTAATAGCAACAGGAATGGGATCTTTAAAACTGAAGAAATTCTTTATTTTAAAAGAGGAAAAAACTAACTTGATGTTTAAGTCGCTGCAAAAACGCCTAGATAACTGTTTAATTTTTATCTGGGTTATATTAGATACATTGCCGATGAAAGATAGTTTGAAATAGCGAGTGCTAGTGTTGTTAGAATTACTAATACTAACATCACTAGAGGAATTAAGTCTAACATTACCTAGATAACGTTTAACGATTTTGTCAATTATGTGGGAGGGAAATGAGTTACGTTTAAGAGTTTCTGTTAATTTAGCGAGATCTTTGCGAAAACCCGAATTAGAGTTATTGATTTTAAAAGCTCTGTCAACTAAGGTATGAATTAAACGTATTTTATACTTAAATGAAGTAAAACTAAAGTAATTAGTAAGAAGACCAGTGTAGGTTTTCTTATGATATATAGACATGGTACAAATAGGAGAAGAGTTATCTACTAAAATATCTAAGAAAGGTAATTTACCTTTCTTTTTAATTTACCTTTTTTTTTAGATTACCTTAATACCAGACATCCTAACATAAGATTTACATTTGAAAAGCAGTTAGAGGGTAAATTACCTTTCTTAGATATTTTAGTAGATAACTCTTCTCCTATTTGTACCATGTCTATATATCATAAGAAAACCTACACTGGTCTTCTTACTAATTACTTTAGTTTTACTTCATTTAAGTATAAAATACGTTTAATTCATACCTTAGTTGACAGAGCTTTTAAAATCAATAACTCTAATTCGGGTTTTCGCAAAGATCTCGCTAAATTAACAGAAACTCTTAAACGTAACTCATTTCCATCCCACATAATTGACAAAATCGTTAAACGTTATCTAGGTAATGTTAGACTTAATTCCTCTAGTGATGTTAGTATTAGTAATTCTAACAACACTAGCACTCGCTATTTCAAACTATCTTTCATCGGCAATGTATCTAATATAACCCAGATAAAAATTAAACAGTTATCTAGGCGTTTTTGCAGCGACTTAAACATCAAGTTAGTTTTTTCCTCTTTTAAAATAAAGAATTTCTTCAGTTTTAAAGATCCCATTCCTGTTGCTATTAGATCCTCTGTTGTTTATCAATTTACTTGTGCGGGATGTACCTCCCGTTATATTGGCGAGACTTCCCGTCATTTTTCAACAAGGATCAAAGAGCATACTTTAACTGACAAAAATTCACATGTTTTTAAACACCTTAACAGTTCATCTAATTGCAAAAATTTATACACATCTGATTGCTTTAAAATTTTGGATTCTGCTCAAACCGTTTATTTTCTTAAATTAAAAGAGGCCTTTTACATTAATAGTTTAAAACCAGATTTAAACACTCAAGTGCAGCATGTCAACACCTTTTTATTTTAATCTTTTGTTCTATTAGTAACGGTCTAAAGCTCACACTGTGAGTAATTACTGTTCTAGACAGTACCAGACAGTACCTGCCACTTTGTAACGGCTTTACCATTATATTTTGTTATTGTAATTTTACTTTGTATACATTTCTATTTTTGTATTTGTAGCTTGGGTATATATATAGCCCTAGATTTTAAATTCTCAATAAACTGAAGATGGCATAAGTCATGCCGAAACATGTCTTTAAAAAGTTGTTTCGTGTTATTAAAATTAGTTACTTTTTCTGCCATAGTCCAAATTTTAGGCCACGCGCCCGAATGAAAATAAAAATATTCTAAATTATCTATTGACAGAGACAAGATGAAGTAAAACAGGCCAATTGTAATCTACGCAAAGTTTTGTCGAACTTGGCATCCCAACACTAAAAAGACAGAGAGTGATGATTAAGGCAGGACCGTATTTCAATTTCCACCTTTCTGTAGTAAAAGGTATGGCCGCTACAGTGTAAACGGTCAGATTTTGCTGATAATGGCTGCTACTCAGAGGTGACTGAATGCTGTATGTCTCATCACTAGTGCAGGGGTGATGTCCTTGAGAGTCGCACATCCTAAGACAAAATGAAATAACTTAATTGATATCTGCGCGAAAATGACTCACATGCACTTTTTTCAGAATCAAAATACAACGTTGTTAGAATCTTTAAAGCGTAGGAATTAGTATGCAATGTATGTTTATTTTGCAAAATTTATCCTATCTCCAAATTCAAAATCGCCACTAGAGAAATGCGAAATCGTCTAATTCTTCGATATCAGCACAAATGAAATTCTAAACTTTCTGAATTAATTTGGTGAGTGAGGTTCGCTTGCTCATTTGAGGTTTAAAAAACACATTTACACAATGAACGGACGTGCTCTTATCAATAATAGAGACAATAGAATAAATGGTTTTGGTTGACCAGCACTCTTTTTGAATCTGGGCAAACTCCGACACCTAGTCCATGGTCACTGTAAAATGACAAATGCTACTTTAATTCAGAATACTTTGATACCATTATTGGAAGCTATTCGTAAACCTGCGCGCTATTCAGGCTAAACGGTCAGCCTGTTTACGGCAAGATCTTAATAATGGCAAAGAGGACACGATTTACTCTTAATAATATCTGGACTGACATGAGTAGTACGGTATGTTTTATTTTATGGTAGCCCATCAACTGTCTATTTTATAGAGGTGTCCGTAAGGGCAGGTTCGACTGATTAGGGTCATCCGTTGACGTTGTCCATGGACAAGGTGTCAGTGTTTAGTTCACATCCATTCGCTGCCACTGATCTGTTTTGATTAGAGTTTTGATGGATTTATCGCAACATGTGTGGCTTTAGTGATTACTTAAGTTATTTCCTTATGTAAAACAAAAAACAACCAAGTAAAAATTGGTCAAACCTGCCAAAGCCATGGCTACTTTGAGCTCATCCCTGAGCTTCTGAAGAACTTCAGTAACACCTTGCTCTCCCTGAAAGAAAAACGATACAGTTTGAAATTGTGGCGAGATTCATCCACAGCAGTTTTTAATATCATTGCTAAAATCTTAATGTAATGGCAGTCCAGTAGTGAAGTCGCTGCACTTCGTATTCTTTTTGTAAATAAAAAAAGAAAAAATGACTTCATACTCTACTGGGTTGTTAAGAACTAGTCCTAGAATTTTGAACGACTCCACTCGGAGGAGAGTTTTAGCATTCTCCGTTCTCGAATTAACATTGTTAACCGTTTTTTTTTTTGGAACAATTTAGTGTGCGCGTAGGCGAAAACGCATCAATTACATTTGTTTTATACCTTGTAAGCAAGTCCCCAGATGACCGGCCGTCCAACAAACACCGCTCGTGCACCCAAAGCAAGGGCTTTTAGAACATCAGTTCCCAGTCTCACGCCACCATCCATATACACTTCCACCCCAGTTCCGCGGACGGCCTCCACTATCTCGGGTAACACTTCAATCTGTTAAAAACAAAATAAGTTTCGCTATGATCATTACGGCTATTTCACACTGACAACAAGAAACGAGGAAAGCTCCGAATTAATTTGACATACAGTGGCTGGGACACCATCTAACTGCCGGGCGCCATGATTTGACACCATAATCCCTTGAGCCCCATGCTGCACTGCGAGACGGGCGTCCTCCGCCGTCAATATTCCTTTGACAACAAAAGGAAGTGACGTGGTCGAACGAAGCCAATCAAACGTCTCCCAGTCAACACATCTATCGCATGAAGTCATAACATAGTCATTAAGTTCTTTGTTATTTCGAAGCCCTTTCTTCTTTTTTAAAGAATCAAAATTTGCCAATTTTAAATTCTCGGGAAGAAAAAAATTCTCTCTCTTTTTATGTGCGCCATAAACTGGAATGTCAACTGTTAACAAAACAGCCTTATATCCGGCTTTTTCAGCCTGTTTTAACAAGTCCACCATCAGCTCGCGATCAGTGTAAAACTGCATCTGCATGAACTTGATTGTGTTTGGAGACTCGCGTGCGACATCCTCCAAACTGCTTGTAGAGTAAACACTCAAACCCATAGCTGTATCCACAGATCTCACCGCTGAAAGACAAACAAAACAGCAACCATGTAAACGGATTTTGTGAAGGTTGGAAGAAAAAGAAACTGTTAAAAACACGAATTTTAGGCGAGTGATTCCACTGCTCTTTCGATGACTCGCTAGCGTCACCGAAAGCGTCTAGTGTTTTAACATTAGCCCTAGGCTAAGTTTTGCCTTTGTAAACGCTCTATTTGGACCCAAGACACCTTTATTTTGGCTCCTAAAAATAAAATATGATCAAAGTAACGGTAAATTCAACACATTGTGACCAAAGAAACATTGCATTACAGTCAACTCTCTCTTAACGAACACCTCTAAAAGACGGACACTTCTTTAAGACGGACACCTGCTGTTGGTCCCGTTCCTGCCGTTTATTAGTCAGTTTACTGTAACTAAACTCCTATAAGATGGACACCTCTCTATAAAATGGACAGTTGGAGCCGGTCCCGACGGTGTCCGTCTTTTTTAGAGAGAGTTGACTGTAATTAACAACAGAACCATCCACTCTCGTTCAAAATGATTTCGTTTTATTTTTGCGACGAAATTTCCTTTTCAATGTTTGTCGTCACTATCTCTAAAATATTCTATTATCGCAAAATTGCTTATAGTTTTCGTGTCAATGTCATTCCAAACTTTAGCGTACATGGCCAATCTGTTGCCTTTTGCGCGCGAGTCGCGTCCCGGGTTGCAAGCTATTCCAAACTAAAGAAAAATTACTGTTTGGGATTTTCTGTGAGCTTTAAATATTGAAATATGATTTTACTGGAACTGATAAAAAAATTTAAGCGTAAATTCGAACCTTATTTTTGACTCACTTGCTAGGATAACATAGTACCTGCTTGCAAACAGTACTTTAAAGAAGTTTGGAATATGCACTCCCACCGACGAAAGCACGTTTCTAATTTTTAGAGACTAGACCACACCGATGGCAATTCAGTGTAACCGCTGTAAACTTACCTCTGACTGTGGCAAGTTCTCCGTGTGGATGCGCCATTGCTTGGAATGCAGTGGGTGAAACACATATTGGCATGCTTAGCTTTTGACCCAGGACTGTGACAGAAATGTCTTGTTCGGCAACGTTTCGCAACATTCGCGGTCGTAGTTTAAGCCTGTAGTAAACAAATGCACAGATCGTTAGCTCGGCAAGGAATTTATTTATCCATACGAGTTAGACTGTCATACACAAGTAAGTGTTCACATGGGATAACTTATGCCGGTTATACACGTGATGCGCACAAACGACAGATGATGATGATGATGATGATGATGATGATGGTACACCTGACCAGCAATGGATACAACAAGGGTATAGAGAGAAGATCTAAAAGACAGAAGCGACAACATACACCGGCGATGATAAGGATGCTAAGTAGTGGGATAAAAACGGGAGTAACCTCTTTTCCACTGTGAGCAGTTTTTTTTTTTTTTTGTTCTTTGCAAAGAGCACCACTTTCCTTTCGCTAAATTTATGTCAAGTAGGCAAAAATGTCGGTCAGAGTATAGACTCCTTTAAATTAATCGCCATGGCCGGTGTCCCAAAAATTTGGATCACCAGTCCAAATCCGCTAGCAATCATGGACACTATAAACCGAATGATAAGAATACAAGCGAAGCCCAAGACAAACAGCAGGCTGCGTTGTCAAATCATATCCCTTATAAATTCGCTTTTTCAATAAACATTCAGCAATGCGAAACAAGATGATGAAAGAAAACAAAAGAAGACAATGTAATTAGTGTCGAATGGTTTCATATTGTTTAGTGCCTATTTATACCAATATCTATGCGGGGCCAAAAAAAGAACGCTTGATCACAAGTTACACATGAGGACACTACTTAATCACGTCCGTACCGCGAAGTAACGGATCAGTAACCGGATTAATAACCTGCGAACGGACGTTTTTTTTTCTTTCCGCCGCGAAAACAAGAACGGATTTGAATAAATTTGGCGCATACAACTTAGCAAGTGTCACGTTGTGTCACACAACGCTAAATGTAATAAAGTTCTGTAATCGAAAGAAGAAAGCCGTCTGCTTATTAAACCCCATTTACACGCGCAAAAAAATCGGCACGGCACGGCAAATTTTTGGCACCGTGACCAAACCATTTTGGTACGGCACTGCCCATTTACACGACCAAAACAAGAAGGTTCTCTCCTGCTAGGCACGGTACCAATTTTTATCTTGGCACCCCTACTTTCCATCGGTTTCCTTGCCGAGAAATGGCAGAAAAATGTTTTGCTGTGATAGTTCATCGTGCTTTCAGTGCAAAACGCGAATTTTATCGGAAAGGAACGAGTTGTCGACCATTCAACATAATGAAGAGTGTTCAGGGGCAAAACAAATCGACATCTGAAAGGAGTTGACGAAATCAGAAGAAGAAGATTGAAAAGTCTGAAAAATAAATGGCTCTTTGCAGTGATGGTGGAAGTGGCTGACTTACGGTGATTTTTTTAGAGCGGGAGCTTTCTCTTATCTTCTGCCTCGGTGGCATTCTTATCCCCCAGAACTTCTCTTTTTGTACTCTTTTCGCCGACCACGTGACTAAAAGTCTCTTGGGGCGAGAATGACGCAGTGGCCGCCATTTTCGTAGAAACAACGCATGCGTCACACTTGTTTTCGGCACGGTGCCTCGATTTACCCGTGCCGAGACTACCTCCTGGAGGTAGTCTCGGCACCCCTAAAAAATTGGGCACTGGTGCCACATTTTTTTTGGGACCGGTACGTTTACACGTCGATAATTGGGAGTGCCGTGCCCAAAAATTGTCAGCACGGTGCCAAAAATTTGCCGTGCCGTGCCGATTTTTTTGCGCGTGTAAATGGGGTTTTTATCTTTAACAGGTTGAATAAATTGTCCCTTTTTTTCGGATTTAGCGAGCAATGAAAAATACGTGTTTATGACTGCTGTCCTCCAGCTAGGCATCAATAGTTTCATGTAGGTGAAAGCTACACAAAGTACTACTTACACAGTCCTTACAATTTGAGGCAGCCTTATTAAGATTTACCGTAATACGCCACTTGAATGATCTTGAATGTACTTAAAATAACTTGCGTATTTTTTACATCACAATGTCCCGGCGGACTGGAAAGTTAAACACCATATTTACATCAAACGCCTCTCCCTGAAGAATACAGTCTCTTGCCCAGTTTCCGGCCACTTTAGTTTGTAATCGCTATAACTTCTCATTTATACACGGAAAGTTACTCATTTTTTGTTCAAAGACAGTTCATCTACTTACCTTTAAAATGTACAAAAATTGGCTGTGCACGACAAGTATTAAAGAAATTATGCAATTTTTCGCAGAACTAGTAAGTTGCCCAGTTTCCGGCCGTCGAACTCCGGTCGAACTAAAACACATTTTTCCCCACAACCGCTCGACTTAAACCGACTTGTAA
Source organism: Oculina patagonica (assembly GCF_052425735.1). Classification (NCBI taxonomy): domain Eukaryota; kingdom Metazoa; phylum Cnidaria; class Anthozoa; order Scleractinia; family Oculinidae; genus Oculina; species Oculina patagonica. Next base: position 29,249,847 of record NC_135760.1, on the reverse strand, counting down.
GTCCCTTGGCAAACGAAAAGTAAGTTTCAATATCAGTTTATTCGAATTTGCTTTCTCGCCTGCCGTTTTATGGAATATTTCCTCGTCAATGACCCATTACCTTTTCTTTCGCTTATTAGGATGCATTGGCATTATATACATATAAATGTTGTAGTTTATCACGCTATGCTTGCTTTAGCCGCTATTGTACTCTTTGCTAGATTTTTATTTCATAAATTTCTTGAGCAGGAGATACTAAAATTTAGTTATTTCACTTAATAAAAATGCTTTTGAACAATGTGCTACTCGGTGGCCGGAAACTGGCACAGCGAGTCCAAATCTTAGTTAAAACTCTGACTTCTGAAATTCAGAAACAGCTGAATTCTGGCTTGTGATGACAGAACCCCTAGTCACTTTCATCTTAAATCTAAATTCTGGCAAAAAATTACGAAGCCTCTCGAAAAGTTTCCTACAAAACGAGCTCTTTGTTTATGTACCGTAGCTTTGATGTGCAGTGAAAAGCGCAATAATTAGTCGCCTAACGTTTACTCGCGTAAACAAAGCTCGACCTTACTCGTCCGTTTCTTGACCAAAAAGCCTGCCAGAACCATCAATTTGTAGCGGAAATGTTCCTTTTTCTGTAGGAAAGCTTCGGTGGACGAAAATAAAAGATAACTACGAAAATAACCGACGAATGCATTTTTTGGCCGGAAACTGGTACCGGCCGGAAACTGGGCAACAGACTGTACTAATCCCGACAGCCACAGATACACGTGGCGCCGAAGGAAACCAGAAATACAATGTAGACTTTTTCCTGACCAGGTAAACACAATTCTTAGCTTCACCAAGAAAATAATATTGACCAGGGATTTTTCAGATATTCACCAGGGACCAGGGAGGTCAAATTTCCACCAGGGAGGGCAAAATAACCCACCAGGTCGGGTTTCACCAGGTCTGTTACAGAGGGGTGTGTGGTAGACAGCGAATGTATTGTAGGCGAATAAATAACACTATTAAGATCACTGAAGCTTTCCGTAGGATTACCGAACATCACCCGTCAGACCAATAAAAAAACCGCAGTGTTTATGCCCGCTATATGTAAAATTATACAAAATGATCTGAAGGGCCAAACGAAGACGCGCTTTGTGCTCGTCACGCGTGACGACCCAAGAAAGTCAAAGGCTACATTACCTTTTAAAAGCTTGTCGATTTTCGTGCAGTGTAACATCATCGCCAGCTCCAGTTGAAAAATAATCAAAGGCGTTCTTGTCCAAATGTGTAGCAGCATATTTTTCTAAATCATCCAATGTTAGAGGATCTCTGAAATCTGCCATATTCTCAAGATTCTTTTATACAGTCGAACCCCGCTATTTCGAACTCGGTTAATTCGAAGTCCCCGCTATAATTTCGAACGAAGATCGAATTCCCTTGGATTTACCCTTATTTTCCAGTCAATTACTACCAGCTCCGGAACTCGGTTATTTCGAATTCCCCACTATATCGAACTGATAGTTCGTTCCCTGTTATTTCGAACTTGTCAAAAACAGAGTACGTACATAAGAGCACAGCCGGAAACGTATTGCATTTTATTTGAGCTCGTGTTGCGTAATTGGTGACTTAACAATGCTTGACTCACGTGTAGTGTCCCGCTAAGAAATTTATGCTGTGTTTTTTATTTACAAAACAAAACGGACTGTTAGTGAACTCTTCTTCCAGCTGAAATACTCATGTATGAAATCTGCTGTCTCTAGTCTATTCTGATCATTCACATTGCAAAGTAATGTTCTTAAGACGAGATTTTTTTGAACTTCGAGCAACGCGCGGCCAAAATTCCCATGATGCCATTCGTCACTCGTCGGCATTCACGTGTGTTTCGCGTCCGGAGGAATGGAGAGTTCGCTTTTCTCCTTTCTCTTCGCTTTTTACCCATCTGAACGAACGGATATGAAGCAATTACTTTGGTAGAAGAAACTCCAAGTATGTAAACTGATATTTGGCCCCGATAGAAATTAGATAAAGGACTATAAAACGTCGTGATATGCATTTAACGCGGTCTGTTCTTGGAGAAGTGTGACTGATCCGGCCGGTCAACTTTCAATAACAGCATGGAGAATCCAGTAATAAAAGGTACATGTAATATTTTACCTGTAAAAGTAATTAGTTCTTTCGTTTAGAAACAACCCTTCCTAACACAGAAATCCATTTGAAGGAACAGTTTGAAGCACCGATTGCAATATTACGGGAATATTATGACAGAGGAATTGATTTTTAGTGCAGTGTAGATTTTTTTCGCTAGCATACTCATTCCCTTGTGATATCCTCGATCCTTGAGGGAAATTTGCGATTCTACCCTGCATTTTTATGAACTTTATTTATAAGAACATTGTTAGAATAGAGGTTTAGCCTTAAATGGTTCTGTTTCACCTTTAGAATTCTTGAACACAAGCACAATAGCATTCTTGGGATTCCCATGGATTTGTTGATCACAAATCGATCCCCGCGTGCGAAATAAATATTATTTATATTTCTTTTCAGAGAATATTCTCTTAAAACCTTGTTGTACTGAGGATTACCCACCTAAGGCAATTTATTTTATACATATTACACTCGATACTAACATTCTTCAAGTCAAATATATTTGAACCGGTTGTTTTTTCTTCAACTCAAACTTGTAGGCTAACGCAATGTCAACAATAAAACATTGGCCGTTCAACAAGGATCAGCTTTCTTCTGGTAAGTACTGAGTTAATGAACATACTGTCATTTCGAACTTCATATATAGTGATTTTACTTTGTACGACATAATGTTCTTGGAACTGTGACTTTTGCTCAGCAATTACGCTTCTTTCGCAACGGAAATAATTCCCTTTAAATTGAATAATGAAGCAACGTGTTCAACGCTTCATCCTTGATTATTTGCGTTGTGTACCAGACAGTTATCATTACAAATCAGTCCTTTAAAGAATAAGCTTGCTAGTGCTGTTTAAGTTGATATGATTTCGTTTTGAACCGGTTATACGATTGCAATTTGAAAATGCGCGAGCTTGGTTTGTTTATATTGAAATTCGATAGCTGCTGCGATCGAAAAATTCTTTCACGTGCCAAGATTCTTTTTCGACGCGTCGATGCCAAGCTGAAAATATTTCGCTTGCACGCTTTGTATTTGGACGTCGATATTTTATGGTTTTGTGAAACCGTTATGGCCAGGTCACATCATTTCTATTCTTTATCAGAAATATAAAGCTATTTCATTTTAAACACTGTTACTGAGTACTTGTCCACTTGGAATGACAACTTAATCGATCTGTCGGTTTTGTAAATGCCATTTATTTGCGGTTTCTTATAGGTCAGTATTTGTTTGGGTTTGAGGTAAAACTTTCCTTTGATCAGAAATTCTTTTTCCTTGTTTTAAACATCAAAATTCCCGCCTTTTTCCTGAGCTGGTGACCGTCACGGAAAGCGCGGCAAAGTTGGCGCGCAGCGCGACGCAAGCCATCCGGCTTTTGCTATTGTTGTGTCGCCAACATGTCTGCAAAACGGCCGAAGTTCCCACTCAGGTAGTATAGAATTTGCAAGCGTTTCATTTGGAGTACTACAGTTTATCGTATTTCTTAAGTTAAACCATAAAAAATACTAATTTCACTTAAATGCTGTGACATTATAGTGCCAATGCAATAATGCTTAAGCGCCGAAAAATGCAGACGGGAAGTTACAAGGTGCAAGGTGTTGTTTTTCCGGAAAAAGTAGAGAGGTATTTTTTTTTTCAAATCTGAATTTCATCCTAATCAATCAAATCTTGCAAGAAGAGAATTTAAGTTTTCTTTTCCTACAATTGCATTATATTTCAGAACCCCCGAAGAGATCGAAAAACAACAGGAAGAGGAATTGAAGAGAAGAATGGAGCTAGAAGAAAGATTGGCAAAGGAAAAGAAAAAGAAAGAAAACAAAAAGAAAAAAATAAATTTATAGATTGGCATAATATGCAGCATTGTTTATTAGCTATCAATCTGTGAGCTGTGTTTTCTTTCTTTTCAACATCTTTTCTAAATTAATAGCCTATCCTAGACCTTTTAGCTGAGCGATTCCTCAACCAACCCCCACCCCTTGGGTTTGCACTCGTTACTCTCCCACTGTTTTTATTTTTGCCGATTGTAAGAGAATATAGAGGGTCTGTAAACACACTAATTTAAATGTATGAAACATTTTTTTTAACAGTATGTCATAATAAACCTCCAGTGAGCGTGAAAAATTGTTTAAAACTATGTAATTATTGGTATAATTTCCCTTCAAGTCAGTATAGTTCTCTTATGATTTAAGGGATCCTTTTGACTCACTCTCAATCCTATACTGTTTATTGACCCTCGCTCCTCAAAGATATTTTCGGATTTAAAATTCAAACAAATTAAGGTACAATCACTATATTCTATTGGAAACGTAGAAAGTGCGATTCTAAAGTGGCAAAACATCATGCTAAGGACCTGTGTCCTCAAAATACTGACAAACAAAATCATTGTCACAGGTTCACTAATATCTCAGAAATATAATGATTCTCAAGATGCTATAATTTCAGGGTTTGTGACAATCCTTCATGTCAGCTTGAAAATGTTCTTGCAGGATCACATAGTGTTATGATAACAACTACTTATTGACTAGTGGGAGGCCTGGATGGAACACATTTTGGCTAGAGGTCATGGCATACAGACTAAATACAGCTTAGTCAACAACCCAGGGGGGTACTCCAGATTCCAAGTGATGGGGACGATCGAAGCTTTTTTTTCGGGGGGGGGGGGATTTAAATTTTCGATTCCGGGATTTTTTTGGGTAGGAAAGTTTTCGCAAGTATTCTGGGGGGTGGTTTGATTTAAGTAGGGATTTTTGGGGGTATTCAAAACAATCTGAAGATCTGTGGTAGTGCCCGCGTATCCTGGCCGCATAGTTCTGCGAATATAGTACAAACAAACTTGTGTCCTTTCTGGAAATGTTTAAGGCTTGGAAATTCTGCATGGAATTTTTTGGGGGGGTCAATTTTTGGTCTAGGGCTTTTTGGGGGGTTTTGTTGGAAGCCTGGGGGATTTTTTTTTTTAGTTTGATTTTCGCCTCCATTCGATCATCCCTGTCACTTGAAATCCGTAGTACCCCCCCCCCCCCCCCCCCGGGGGCAATGAGCATTTTATTATGTGACCGATTTAAATTTCAAATCGTTTGTATCTCGCCAAAATCATCTTGCAGCCCCCGAACAGGGTCATAGACATGGAAATTTTCTTAGTAGTTTTGATGTAAAAAGCGCTCAGTGCATGGGCTATACGGTCACATAACAACACACTCATGTTGTGTAATCAAGAAAAATACAATGTTTAGATCCAACTAACACTATTTGTATCACAAATGATTATATATTATAGATAAAATTGCATCACCGATGGTGATATCGAGACCAAAAGCTCTTTATTTGGCTCTCCTTTAACTTGTTTTGTTCCCCGAGTTTCCGTACCATTTCTTCTTGGCACATTGCAGCCGTATAACGCTTGTTTCTGTCATCGACACCCTTCATATAGCATTCAATCATGATTTGTTTCTGTTGTTCACTGAAGCGCTTGTTTGTTCTGGCAGGGCGGTTACATTTGTCTGCCTTTCCAGGGATTGCATAGAGCCAGGCCTTCTCGTCTTTGCTGAGTTCACATGTTGAACTGACCGGTTGTGGCTGTGTGCTTTTTATTTCAGCAACTATATCTGTGACTAGATTATTGTTTGTATTTGTTTTAGGTGTAGCTTTTCCACAAGAACCTTGGTGTTTTTGCAGATTTCCATTGCGCAGGAAAGACTTGCCACAGTCTATACAAGTGTTACCTCCACGATCAGGTACATTAGTGATGATGCTTGTTGGCCTAGAACTGCCAGTGTCTTCCTTTTTTTTTAGCAGTCGTAGTTTGCCTCTGTGGCAAATCTTTAACAGTAATTGCCTTTTCAAGTGAAAAGTTACTGGTTGCTCCTGTGCTTTCGCATTCTAAATGCCCCCAGAGCTTTCTTAGTTTCAAACATTCGTATGTTTTTGTTTCAGACAGCCTTGTTTGATTTCGTGCAGTAATCTGTTTCAGCTTGTTGTCATTGCCATAAATATACTCAAAATCTGAATATTCTGTGATCCCATTCATTGTCTTTGCTGATTCTGGTTCCTTTAACCTATCAATGTTGACACCATAGACATGTGTTCCCCTTAGCCGTCCATTCGTTCCTTTTTCAATTTGTTCCCCTGAGACCACATCGTTCCCTTCTCTTCTGTATCGTTTCAGAGAAAACTTTAACGTGGCATAGTGCCCATCCAGCTTCGTCTTCCCTTTCTGGGGCTCAAAATTTCGAAAACTAGAGACGTATACTCCTGTATGCAAAAATATATTTGGCAACCACGGCACAAGTGATGTGTTTTTATAATGTGCCCCATTGTCGGTCCACAAAATTATGTTAGTGATTTCGGGGTGAAGTTTTTTAAAATTCCTTATGGACTCTTCTAAACAAGTGGCTGAAAAATACCAATTCTGTTTGTCATCTGATTCACTGTATATGTCGTGGAATTCTGTAAATACTTCTCCGGAGTCTTCTCTTTTGAAAAAGAACATTGAACCGTGTAGCGATACCCCCTTTTTTGCAAACCAATCTTTCTGAGGTTCAAATAGTTTTTGGAAAAGAAGTTTCATCATATAGTCAGCAACCATAACTGCTTCGCCTGGGACCAGCTTGTTTATGTCTATTAAAAACTGCTCCCTCTGATACTTGCCTCTGATAATATGCCCTATGTAACTGTTTAAGTTTTTTTCTATTTGGGTAATTTGGTCCACCACGTTTGGGTCATTAACTGTGTTGCAAATTTCTTTCAGATCCCTTATTATGTGAAAGATTTGTAGGCAGCTGTGGCACGTTTCTTGGTGGTCCATGATGCTACCACATGGCGGATTGTCAGACAGCCAAAGGCTAGCGCAGTGGGTTGCACAGTTGCTGTGGGTTCTCAAATTAGCTTGAAATTCGGACAGCAGGTAACCTTTCAATGTCTTAGCTCTAGTTATTAAGGCTGGAGTTGTATCCGGTTTCTGATTGCTCCGCAAAGTTTCTCCCAGTTGGGTTAACAGTTGGCCCAGTTGAATGAAATTCTCAGCCCCAAGCTCCGTGCAAATGTTACATAGGCCTGCTTTTTCTGCCATGATTTTAAAATTACCTGCAGAAATGCCCTTAAAAAATGTGCTGAAACTGATGGCTTTGATCTTTAACTGTTGACATTCTTGTTTGTAACGATCGTATAATGCAGATTTGTTTTGTTTCAACCACAGGACAGGTTGATTTCCACCTCCTAACAATTCACTAACCCATGACTTTTGTTTCCCTTCACAGGAGGCAGTTTTGTACGACGAGTATTCCACACTGTCAGGATGGTGAATAAATTCCAGCACAAAAGCTATGGTTTCTGGTGGAAGTTTCTGACAAGGTCTCCGATTCACTTTAGGCACTGAAGCTCCTGGACCGCACACCTTGCTATGAAGTCTAGCTTTTGTTATCTCGTAGTCAGTGCAAAATACCTCTTCTCCTCGACTGTTTGTATATTTAAAAATCTCCTTAAGTTCCTTATTTGTATACTGTTGTGCAACACAGCTTAAAAGTTCAACTCGTTTGGGGCTTCCAGGCTTCTCTCTGGAATAACTGAGTGCTAATCCTTCCACAATGTTAGCATTTCCATGCTTCTTTTTATCCTGCATAAAATGTTGAATTATTTTTAAGTTTCAAGGAGATACTACAAGTAAAGCTTCCATGTACTTTTCAAGTTCGAAAGCTCTACCAGTCTAAATCATAATCTTGGTTTTCACTGCCATGACAAGAAAAATAAAATGGAATCCACTGAACGAAAAAAGTCGAATTTGAAATGAAACAGAAAATTAATAATGATAATTGAACTGCGTGGAATGCAATTTGGACAACACGAAGTTCAATTACCACTTTATTACAACCTTTTTGAAATCGCACAATTTAATCTTGCAAATACAGGATTTTAGTCAGTATAAAATGCTAAATATTGATCCAGTAACAGGTTTTTAAAATTGTTCCTTTCTCATTGGCTGCAGTAGAGATGCAATTTAGAGCACAAAGTGGTGCAAATAATTATTTGTGAATAAATCGCACTGCTGAGATCCAATCAGATTGCAAGGATCACCAGTGATTTCAAAATGGATGTAATAAAATTTAATATAGAAATAACTTGTCTAAGTCTCAAGTCTGTGCGGTATTCCATTCTTGACTTATTTGTTGTCAGCAAGCTGTTTTGTCTCTTGTTTTGCAAGATATCTATTAGCGGAGTGTTCCAATGCAAAATGAACATTTTACAGGGGCTTTAATCCCAGATACGAGGCATTTGAAGTGAGGCGAGCAGCTGGGGGCTGGGTAGAGTTATTCATTCAATTGAATAAGAAACACATTATCACATTTTTAGTTGAATATATATCAAGTTCCAACCTTTCAAATATGGATCAGCATCCTTACAATCCTCTCTAACAATGTATGACCCTCCCCGAAACCCTTCCTAACTCTTGGATTTTGATACAGTCATAACTATTTGAAAGCTCAGGCCTTGAAAAAGTTACTAATTTTAACATGACCTTTGTTGTGATGATTATTTCTCAATTTAATTGAATATAAAACTCTACCTGGTCCCTTGCTCAACCTCAAAACAGCCAATAGATCATTTACTGGAAGCATTTTTTAAAACTACCTGCTGTTCCTTTTCAAATTCCTCTTCCAGAATCTCCTTGCAAATTTCTTCATAGGAGGCACCCATCTTCTCGACATCTGCTTTCAGTTCATTCATTTTTTGTCTTGTGCACATTTTGAGTTTTTTCTTAATTCTTCGCTTCGTTCGTTTCGATGCATTTGCAAAAGACGATGGAGGTCGTCCAACTGAATCAGTTTTCACCGAACTGCTTGGTGATAAAATGCTGTTCTGAGTGCTGTTTTTGTTGCTGCTTGATAACCTGTGGAGCCTAACGTAACATGCTGCACAGCACCTTAAGTTTGCAGACAAGGCCACACTGTCAAACTCGTTTTGTACCAAGGCATTTCGTATGTCAGTGGGCAATTCACCCACTGACTGTGGCACAGACTTTAAATGTTTTATCTTATACTGGGGTGTTTTGCATTTTGATGCCGAACATCTCAAGCGACTTGTGTCATTCCTGCATTCCTGGCAAGTTCTTCCAATGGTTTTGTTCTTATTATCCTTGATGGGACGAGATTCACTTTTTGTGACATTTTTTAAACAGTTTATGCAAGTTACTGAAGACATAGTACAATCTCAGCACGATTTTGAACTGAATTGACGGAAGTTAATAAATTCTTGACAAACAAGTGCTGTGATAAATGAAACTAGCTATAACAAAACAAAAAGCCTAAAACTCTCAAATACTAGACTACTAAAACTGACTCGAGGTGAAAACACCACTCAGGAAATATTTAGCCAGGGAGCTCACTCGCCATTGGCGGTTTTCAGTGAGTCCCTGAAGATAATAATAAATTACAAAAAATAATACCCAATTTACAATCCTAGTTATAAGACCTCGATAAAATATTTTTAAAAAACCCACTCAAAAGTCCCAAATTATTCAAAAAAAGGTTACAATTGCAATAGAAAAATTATAAGGAACAAACTTCACTAATTTTAGAATTACTTGACAAAACAAGTACTCAAAAAAATCTACTGGTGTAAATTTGCAGAAACTAAGATTAGAACCTGTAATAAAACAGCAAGCCTGACACAAAAATTCTCAAATAAGACCCGACAAAACTACACTCGAGAAACTAATAAACAAACAATTACGTGACAAAACGCACTCTTAAATAATCTACTCGGGTGTAAATTTCCAAACTATGGAACTGGCCAAAAACAACCAGCCAAGAAAAATCCAATGAATACAAAAATTAGAAAGCAAATACTTGGCTACTAAAAACAGAACCCAACAAAAACGCTACTCGGGAATTAAACGGCAAAATTCACAACAAATAGAAAGCGGAAAAATTGCCAATAAATTTCGAACAAATACAATTCCAAAAAATTACCGTATGAAACTGACACTTGCAAATAACTTTGAATGAAAACAAACGAGCTGAGATTGTAACTATCAACAGCTTTGCCTTTTGCGAAGTTGCAAAAAAAGTTTCCGTTCTCAGGTAGCCGGCCGGCGCCGGCTAAGGCGGGAAAATGGTTGGCAGCCGGCGTGTCTTTCCCGCCATACAAGCAAGCCAAAGCTACATGAATTTTACAGTGCTCAACTTCGAATATAAGATCAAAGACAAGACAAAGAATATATGTAAACAACTGTTCATTATTTAATTGTAAAACAACAAACATTCCTAGCTTACAATAAACATTTGTAAACGTCATTATTTCTGGAAATCCAATCTCAAAATCCGATCTAAACGAACGATTAAAAATCTGCCGACAGACACAATTTCCTTCGCCTACAGGCCATACTGCTTAGAACCGAAAATACGGTACAAATACACTGGACTCGCCGCTTCTAAAGCTTCGTCGAAGCTTCCCAGATCTTCCTCCCGACGTAACCGAGTAAAACTTCGAATAAAATCGTTCATAACTCGCCCACTTTCAACAAAAACATCACAAAACCGCTCTCCCTTCTCATCGAACAACATGGACGCGCGTTCTGATCGAAAGTGAAATGCGCGCGCAAGTTCTTATGGGATTTTTGACCGCTGGCCTCTTGCATTGCTCGAAGTTCAAAAAAAATCTCGTCTTAATTTTCTCCCGGGGGGGGGGGGGGGTACTCCCATATGTGGCCTATATAGGTATGTGCCGCCCGATAGGGTATGGTTTTTGAGGTTCTCGATCCTTAAATAGTAATCTATTTACACCGATCTTACCCACACTCCTATTGAGGTATGGAGATATGGCGGCCACCTTCAGATGAAAATAAGCAGAACAATGAGTACATAACAACATTGGGAGGGTAGGGAGGGATAAAAAATAATCCGAAGGTAGCTACCGGGAACGGAGTACAGGTAAGAATCAAAGTCTCTTCGAGATGTCGACGTTTTTACATGAAGTATGAGTCGAAGGTTTATCCTGTGCATTGTTCTTCGAACTTATCATTACAGTTTCTTTGTAGTTTAGTTTAACAATTTCCTATCTTCGCGGAGGAAATGCAGCCATATAATTTTGTCAAAAATGGCTCGTCCTTGCCGGGTATTTATACACATATTCCTTAACATTACACAAATAAACAGTGCAAATTTCACCGAAATCTGACAATTCTATACTTTAAAATTGCAAGGACCTTTCGAGGCAGTCGATTACGGCAGCGAAATTAGCAAATGAAACAGCAAAATATGCGTTCGACGCTTTGTTTTTGCGACGCCATATTTGAATTGTTATAGGGTAGACCGCTGTTCAATGTGTTCAAGGCCGTATCGTTACGATTGCTCCACGAAAAAGCACGAAAAAAATACGGATATTTCCGACTACTGTCGGAGAAAACATATAATTGGGGCGTAAACAAATCGTTACACTCAAGCTGCGTTTTGTCTAGGCTCTGCGAGGGTCGGATATCAAGACCCAGGTTTAAACAAAAGCCATATATACAGTGAATGCTTTCGAATTATATTTGAAGATGAAATACGAAAGAATTTTGCTGTCTTTGACTGAAATTCCACTCGAACTGCGTAGATACGATCGCATGTTGTAAAGCCGATTCATGCAACATTGCTGTCATTCCCTGTCAACGCGAGGTCACGTCCCTAACGACCTAGGCTGATGACGAAATAGAGTTGCGCTTGCACGTAGCGACCAAATTTGGCCTAATTTTTAACCGCTCCTAAGCTAAAAGAAGCCCCCATCTCTTGCAATTGTTTTAACTTCAATAATATCTTTGAAAAGAGCAAGTTTTTTGGTATGGTTTATTTTTGACGTTTGTAATTTTTAAACGATGTAAGTGCTAGTGATTATTTATTCGTGTTTTAGTTACGCAATCCATTGTTTGTGCAACGCTTTTTATAGATCGCCTTTTAGACACACGTGCGTTGAGATGAGAAAGCTGACATGTCACTTTTAAAATTGTTATATAACGTTTGTAAATGTGACAAGTCACGTTTTTTTCACGAGTCACCCACGGCGGAAAGTAATCCCTTGAGAAATTAAAACAGTCCCTTGATAAATTAAAAAAGTCCCTTGAGAGTTTACAAATATGTGGTTCCAAATTTTGTCCACATAACCCCTATTCTACGTTTTTAGCTTGTAAACAGGCAAAAACGTCGAAAAAATGTAATAGGATTAAGGCAACTTCCTACAGAAAATGCTCGAGTCTTCTATCGAAATGATAATGAGTACATGGTGGTGATACCTCTTATACTCGCTTGGGTAAGACCGCTGTAAATAGTAATCTATTTACACCGATCTTACCCACACTCCTATTGAGGTATGGAGATATGGCGGCCACACAGAGGAATATAACTAGAACGGCAGGACAGAACAGGATGAACCAAGCCACAAACAACACCCAATCTCAAACAAAAATCCCCAAAACTAAAACCAAAACTCCAAGAGCGATAAATTATAAAAGGGGAGATGGAAAAGGGAAATACAAAATCCAGGAGAGGAGTGAACGTTTAAATTTGGAAGGGGCGGATAACAGAAAACAGTAATAATTTTTTTCGGTTAAAAAAGGCTACAACATCGGTCAACCTGAAGTAATAAATAGCTACTTTTGAATTTGTCCAGCCAACATGTGACATCACAATCATCCGTGGAGATCTCGACAAGGCTAGAGTCAGTAATAGCGAGGCCGCAACGAAAACTATCCATCGGATTGTTATGGCGCACAACAAAAATGATAAAGGGATCCTTAAACACCAAAAAACGATAAGAAGCGTCAAAGAGACTTTCAAACTTAGACTTAAAAGATTGTTTTTGTTTGGAAAGCGCTAAAGACAAGTGAATAACTGCAGGGTATTAAAACCTTTGTCGACAGCAGCAAGGCTTAAGGTCCAAGGTGGCTGGCGCCGGGGCAGAAATGCAACCACGACGTCAAGAATAGCTACAATTCTAACAAAACCGGAAGGTAGGATGACGAAAGGTATACATGGCATTACGGCATAATGACGAGGTGGACATGCCACGGCAATAACAGATAAGCGTGGAACAGAAGCCCGCAATCCTAATCTCAATGTTGCTATTACGCATGCGTGGGACACAACCAGCTTCTAAACCCTCGATCACGTGACATTTACGCCATGGATATCCATGCTTACACAAAGCAGCAACGAAAATGAAAACCTTACATGTTAACACTAACACTGCACAGAAAATCTAAGTCCTTTGAGAGCATAGCAAATTCGTTTTTCGCCAACAACAGCAATTAACATCTGCGTTCACTCGTTGCAATGAATCAGCGCGCTGGTCAGAACATTGCCGTTTGGAGAATGCGATAATTTCGACACTAGATAAATATATCTTCACAACATTAAGACGCAATAAAAAGCGATGGAAATTCCACAATGCGCCAAGTAGTCCTCGTTTTTATTTTTTTTATTTTTTTCATTTTTAGAGCGAGTGTGCCGACTCAGCCGCGCTGATTTGGATTTTATACTGCGTATAATGTAAACCGAAACAGTAAAATACCCTGCTTTTCAAGGCACAATTCGCGAAAAAGTTTATTAGAATCGACTCGAAACCCCCTGTGGTCTAACTTCAGCTCACTGCTGCGACACGATTTAGAATCCTGCAAAGAGATACTGCGCAAGTGGACGTCCGCTGGATTGCACGGGGAAGGAATAGAAAGTTACCAAAAGAAGGTAACAACCGTGAAGGGGCCATCAAGTGCATTTGCAAGGGCATGCGACTTGATACCTTAAGGACTTGATGAGGACTTCGCTATAAGTAAACACGCCATCCGACCCCGAAAAGGACTGAGAGCCTCCAAAGCATAGCGACAACAGAGGACGTTTCGTTGTCATTTACATGAGGAACGCGTTGACCTACAGGACAACGATCACATATAACTTCATCACAAGCGTTGGAACGTAAGAGTGTTGAAATAATAACAGGGGTAAAAGAACGAATGCCTTTTAATAATAATTGCTGGTTTTCACTGTCACGCAAGTAACGATACTGTCCCGCGCTGCAAAAAATAAATCCAAAGCTATTGAGTTAAACAAATCAAGAATTTTACAGGTTGTAGAAAATAACAAGATAGTCTACGTATCCTAGTCTCAGGTCTGTACGGTGTCCCGTACTGGAGTTATCCGTCATAATGTTTAACACAAATTTAGAGAGCACAGTATTTAAACGACATGTTGGATCCCATGTGGAGGGGCACCAAGATGGCCGCCGGAAATCAATGAAAACATCTGGCATTCACTTCTGCTATAAAGCGAGGTCAGTTCACCTTCGTGAACACGTAAACATTCATATAAACACTTCTTGTGAAGCCTCAATTGTCCAGATCATTAAAAATAACAGGATGAGGCATTCTTTTTAAGCATACGTGACAGCCTTCAGGTGGCCATTCTGATGTCGTGTGGCGCAAAACTCCGAAATTCAAAATGTTATTTCTAAAAGACGTTGGATGCTATCGAGCTGAAAACCTTAAAAAAGATAAATATTAAGGACGTCTAATAGCTAGTGAAGGATAAAAAGTCAGGGGGCTCGCGATTCTGGATTTAGAATTTTGATGACGTCACGTGAAAACCAATAATAACTAGTTGTACCTATCGGTAAGTGCCAACGAGCGAAATACTCATGTTTGTTCATAAGAACAGATATTGAATGGTTTTTGATAGAACTATATTTGAAATGACCAAAAGGTTTAATCACTGTTTGTAAATACAACACGCGATGGTTAAAATGTTTCTGTCCACAAAAGGGATAGTTGATTTCAAGAACTTCTTATAAATCAAATCCCAAAATCAAAACTGCTAAGATACTTTTTTAAAAATAATTTTCAGTACAGTAAAAACCCGCGTGTAAGAACCTGCTTTTTTAGAGTTTGGCAAAACAGGTTCTTATATTTTGGGGTACTTACTGGCATTTTTTAGCTTCCCTGTGCAATTCTTGATCTAAAGACATCCTTTTTGATAAAAAACAGTTATTGTATTATAAATAAAATAGTTTAACCCCACATATAAGAACCTTTTGGGGTATTAAGGAAGCAAATTTCTGCCAGGAGGTTCTTCATTTCTAGGTTCTTACACGCGGGTTTTTACTGTAATCAGAGACAGTAATCCCGGGAGTAATGCACGGGTCAGATTTCAGTCTCGCATGCGAAGTGTCATGTTCAGTTACGCAAAACTTGAAAAATTTGAACAGAAAACAAAACTTGAACGGTCAAGGATTATTTGGAGACAAAAGTTTTATTCAAGTTAACATTACATTTGCCGTTAGAAGCAAAAAACTTTTGAGTTTCTTGTGTGTATAACATGCAGTAATTTTAGTGAGCGTCGCTTTGTATTGATGTTATTCCTACGCGGAGCGAAAATGCGTGCCAAATTAAAATATAAACGGTATTTGATTTGGAATAAATCATCGGTCAAACAATTACTATAAACAAAATCAACACTAAAAGGAAGCATTTACCCGACTTCAGCATTCTCATAAGTCAAGAAAACTCTATTTATGTAGATGCCTACGAGAACTTTTAATTGTTAGCCGCCAGTTGTTTATCGGAAGACAACCCAGATTAAAAGTGAGGTAACCAAGATGGAATAATTTGGCCACGAGAGTGGCGATTTATTGACTAAAATAGCTTTAGTGACAGCTTAATTACCAAAAATACGACGGATCGTTAGCGCAGGTGGGCGTGAAAACAGGCCCAGCCGTAAGCAAAAGGCCAGTGGCTGATGAAGGCGGAATGACTGGGGATGGAGGCGGGAAAATTCTCTGATGTGTACTCCTCGAAGGTTACGAAGAATGAGGACGAACACATGTCTAACACTCTCCTTGTATGATTGGAATAAAACCGCGGAATTCAAGATATTCAATTTGGTTAACGATGAACGGATATATGCCGAATTCCAGCCTTCAAAGCAGCCACCTGGCAATTACGATAAGATAATACTACAATGTTTACACAACTAAAATGTTTCATAACTAACGTCGGCCTCTACATAAATGACATTATGGCGGTGTCCATAATCTCGTGGTTTTGAAGTCCACAGTCCGCTTTTGATTTTCATGTCTCTCTTCGATCGTAAATCAGTAGGGTATTCTCTTTCGATTTATAATTCCCTAAAGGTGTATTTATCAGTAAAGGGATGAATGACCACATTGAAAATTTAAACAGCGAGCCGCATGGACGCCATTTTAGTCATTTGCTCTCTAGCAAGGAGTGAGAGACTGGGAACCAGTTGGGAAGAACAATACAACCCAAATATGGGGTTTACTTACACCCAAATATGGTAAAAAAAAGTCCCTTACGCAGAACTTAAGATTTTCTCTGTCTATACACTCATACGCACACGGCTCTATGATTCTGCCGCCTCGACAGCCTCGCCTCTTGGCTCGGCTGTCTCGTTGGCAATAATAATAATAATAATAATAATAATAATAATAATAATAATAATAATAATAATAATAATATAATAACTGATAAAAACAACTTTTTTTAACCACGATAAAAATATTATTAGCGGATAGAAGAGCACCCAGAAATGCAAGGGAAAGGACATGTATTACTCAGACAGACGCTGAGCTAAAAAATAAGCACATGTCGTGTGAAGGAGAGACACGAGACAAGATATGATACTGGGTATCCGAGATAAACCGGGCTAATACCAGAGGGCGCGCGAAATCAAAATTTTCCCTCTTAGTATTGGCTTTAAAAAGGCTGAAAGAATTCTTGCATGTTTCAAATATAGCCAACGAAGAATCTTAGGAATAATTTCATCCTAGCTGCACAACTTTGAAAATCTGCTCGCAAACAGAAAGGCGGCGGTAGATACTGCGCCAGTGAACGCAGCCGGATTCCGAAAGGAAATTATAGAAACGTTGGCAAGAGCATGGTTATTAAGAACAGCATTAATGAATTCCCGAGAGATAGGCAGGATATCCACTGTCATCCCTTGAGCCATCTAGACACGAGAACGTTCAGACGTATTTCAACATACCGAATAGCACTTTTGGGTCAAAATAAATATAATATGGAGTGGCCTCCCATTAAGGAACACATAGGGCAATATTAAAGCGTAAAACAGGAGGCGCGAGGAAAGGATGAAAAAACAAAAAGCAAGGGAAAAGATGGCTCAAGGGATGACAATTTTGAGCCTCAGTAATCCGACAGGGTATTAGACTCCCTTTCAAAACTGTCATCCTAGAGCGCGGGGAGAAAGGGAGAAAAGGAAAAAACAAAGAGAAGGATCGAAAAGAATACAATCACACCGTTAGGGTAGGACAAAAATTTTAATAAAAATAGATGTAATAATACGAAGATTTAATTTTAAAAAGGGAGTTACTTATTAATGCCACGTCCGCGTGAAGAAAATGGCGTGTAGCAATTGGTAGATAGCGCTGGCGGGAGTTAACGAAAACATCTACTTTTCAATGCCACAATAGAAACAGATTATGCGTTGAAATCTCGTGAATCCTTTACCAGAAGGGCCCGGGACATCCTGAAGTGTGTTGAGTTACCTTTGAAAAGCGATCAAGATTTGCGCGTAATCGAATGCGCATAACATGTACAAACGCAAGAACAGAGTAAAACGTGATAATAAAGAGAAATAGCGTACGAACATGCAACCGGGCTAAAAATATTTCCATGCATGGTAAACGTTAGGAACAATACCATACAAACAAAAGTGACATAATACACAGACAAGTGCTACAATTATAAAATATAAAAGGCATGATCGCGAGAAAAAATATGAATAACAAAGATAGATATATAGATCGATGCGCAAATAGATAAAACAAAACTGACCGCGAGACAAAATGAATAACAAACCCAAAATATGAGGGGGCGAGGCAGAGGAATAAAAACATATGACGGGAATATAAAATCTAAAGGATAATGGCCACGAGCGAACAGGTACTCGGCACGAGTTAAAAATACGTAGGCCAAGGACAGGCAGCAATAACTAATATAACAGGCGATACAGAGCAAGAAAGTTATAAAATAAATTTGTGCATGAGACGATAACAGACTAAATATTCCAATACACGCGCAAGTTGGAGATAAGATGAACGCAGGACAATAAAACATGAATAAGAAAAAATTGAAAACAAAGTAAAGATATCATAAAGCACTGCAAGCAGTGCCCAAGGATATTATAAGCATTAACTAGCCCAGACAATAAAACAAATCGGCTGAGCTTAAGGGAAAACACGTCGGCCAACCCGAACCGGAATGCGATAGAACACATCGCCTTGCTGGAAAACACAGTAAACACTTGCTACGCCTAAAGTAGTGTAGACACAAGAGTTAACCAGATAAATTTGAACGCGAAACTAGAGTCCAAACATATTAGCTAGCCGGAAAAGAATATAAAATACAATGGCTGGCTGGAAAACTTAAAGGGACATTTTCACGGTACTGCGCATGTACAAGTTATGACGCAAGCAAAATCACTTCTATTGTTTACAGACCAATCGGAAGCGATATGTCAATATGCAAATCCTGCGCGTATTTTGTCCGTGTCATGGAATTTTCGTGAAAGCTGATCGATTGACTCGTCTGACTCGTTCAAATCAGCTCTCTTCACAATTTCAAAGCTCATGCTGAAAATGTCGCCAGCATCTGGCAAATCATTCAACTGCCAGTGTTATGGTGTGTGCTCAAGGAAAGACAACTGGAAAGATGAAAGCAAATCGAATGATTTTCCTTGCAATCACGCGGCGAGCTACACGACAAGATACCTCCGCATTGCTTTGTTTATATGTCTGGAATGATTGATAAAAAGCGTATAACGAGAAAGTTCAGTTTTCCTTATACTTTAAAGCTTGTACCTTCAACGCTTCTGTTATGATAGAATTCTCTCACTCGCATGAAGTTGCTGTGAAGATAAATCGGATAATTCGACTGAAACGTACGTTCGAATTCAATTTTGAGATGCAGGAATACAATCGCGAAAACGTCGATGTGGACATGAGATTTCTTAGCTTATGCCGCGATCCAAAATAGTTGTAACTCCTTGTAGATATTTTCTAAATGGTATCAACAATCTACCGCTGTATTTTGTTTTGCAAGAGAACCTTGTGATCTTTATGCAGTGAGCAAACAATCTGTGTGATCGCTCGTTTGTATCTTATCGCGTCCACGGTCACATCACACCTATAAATTTTATCCAAACGCATCAAAACAATGTTCATACGAACCCGCACATTCTACAATTATGAATTTCTAAATGATAAATCCTTCTGTAAGCCACACAAGACCGCTCAGCACCGCACCAGATTGATCTGTTTATCTTTTCGATCGCCAAGTACTCTTGAGAACGTCCCGTCGCCGGTCGATCGTGATGTCGCTTATAAGACTTATAAGACTCCGTATGTTAAATGGCTTTTTCGTTGCCCAAATGCCTCAATCAGTCGACAAAACATCACTCTCGGGTACTTGAGAAATAGCTGACTTCAGTTTGTCTAAGCGGAACGACAGATGACAATGTTTAACGACGGATTCATTTGGATTTAACAAACGATCGCTACTTTGAATTTAGTGTTGACCCGTATGACTTATTCTGGAAGCTGTCACCTCACGCATGCGCATTACTGTGAAACCCTCGCTTTAAATAAATACAGTCAACTCTCTCTTAACGGACACCTCTATAAGACGGACACCTCCATAAGACGGACATTTGGTGATCGTCCCTGCTGTTTTTCAGTCATTTTACTGTAACCAAACTCCCTATAAGACGGACACCTCTCTAAGACGGACAACGGACACTTTGAAATCATAAACGGACACTTGAGAAATGTTTTTTTTATCATGCTTTATTATTGCATACTTCCAAACGTCGTACCGACCTAAAGCAAAGTTAGTCAGCGCCCTAAGGATACGTGTATACCAAGCTTACTAACCAGAAATAATTACGTTTTAACGAATTACTTCTCTGCTTACGTGTATGGACACTAAAGAGGTCGTTTTCTACTTACAGTATTACAGTTTGTAGCTCTCAATTTTTGCAAAACAGTTTGAAGCCATTTTCAAGACGTTTGCTCACAAAAAATTTTAGCTCATAATTTGACCTGGGCTCACAAAAAAGCGACCGATATTTTTATTTTTTGCGACCGGAATGATAGGACTGGCGCGGTTCGCCAAGCATGGAAACGTTCTTATTATTTATTCTTATTCTTATTTCAATATTGTATATACAGCTATTTCAGTTAACGTTGTCCGGATCAAAGCTAAAAGACAAGACTGAAAGGCAGTATGGGTAGAAGAGAGGGCAACTGCGCGTGCTGAATACTAAAATATATAGTGACATGACACACGCGAATTTGCACGTTTTCTTTCTCTTCAGACATGTGAAACAAGGCGCTTTTGGCCACACTGAATTTTAGACACCTCTATAAGACGGACACCTCCATAAGACGGACACCTGGTGATCGTCCCTGCCGTTTTTTAGTCATTTTACTGTAACCAAACTCCCTATAAGACGGACACCTCTCTAAGACGGACAACGGACACTTTGAAATCATAAACGGACACTTGAGAAATGTTTTTTTATCATGCTTTATTATTGCATACTTCCAAACGTCGTACCGACCTAAAGCAAAGTTAGTCAGCGCCCTAAGGATACGTGTATACCAAGCTTACTAACCAGAAACAATTACGTTTTAACGGATTACTTCTCTGCTTACGTGTATGGACACTAAAGAGGTCGTTTTCTACTTACAGTATTACAGTTTGTAGCTCTCAATTTTTGCTTTAACAAGCAAATACGGCCTTTTATTATTTTAGTCTTGTTACAGTTAGTAAAGGTTTGTTGCATTGTGCAAAGGTTTAGCTTTATTACCTCAGAATTACTGGTGTCACGCTACCTCGACTCTCTACAACGGACACCTCTCTAAGACGGACAGTTGCGGTCGGTCCCGAAGGTGTCCGTCTTAGAGAGAGTTGACTGTAAACACACCGGCTAGCCGGAAAAACAATGTGAAAAATATCGGCGAGCCGGTAAACAAAATCAACACATCGGTAAGCCGGAAAACAATGCAAACACATCGGCAAACCGGAATACAATATAAAACACTTCGGCTGGCCGGTAAACAAAATCAACACATCGGTAAGCCGGAAAACAATGCAAACACATCGGCTAAACGGAAAACAATGGAAAACACATCGGCTAGCCGGTAAACAAAATCAAACACATCGGTAAGCCGGCAAACAATGCAGATACATCGGCAAACCGGAAAAACAATATAAAAATACTTCGGCTGGCCGGCAAACAAAATAAACACATCTGTAGGCCGGAAAAACAAAACAAACACATCGGCAAACCGGAAAACATCGGCAACAAGAAGCTTAAAGCTTAAAGCTTAAAACCGGGCGGTTAATGATTAACTACTTGATAAGGCAAGTACAGCAAAACTTTTAAAATACCATTTAATTAAGTGACACCCGATTCTGTGGTTGTTTGTCCATGCTTGGACAAATTCCTGCTTAGTCTTTCAAATTTTTATTTTGTTCTGAATACTGAATAACCTCGGTATTTTTAGATTTTAGTTTCTATCTTTGTATAATGGCAGATTAGCTGAATAGCGCTATATAAATAATATTATTATTATTATTATTATTATTATTGTTATGTTCCTTACGTAATGTTTGCTTAAAGGTCAAATGAACAGAAATTTCAAAATGCCATTTTAATCAACCAAATGCTAAAACTATCCATTATTGAGAAAACTTAAGAAACATTTTTGCTTTCCGAGCCATAAAGCGTGAATAACAGCAAAAAATACGAAGATTTCCGAAGGCTTCACGAAAACGTTTTTGAATGACTGCGCACTAAAATGGAAGGAATGGAACAAGTTTTTGACGTCATAATTGGTGTTTTTGAAGACGACCGCATACCGATTCCACAGACCGCACTGACGGCAACGTCAACGACAACGTCTTGTAGAAAATGAATTTATATTTTACTTGAGAATCTCGCAACTTTCCGGACGTATTCTGCTTATTTATTGCTTAAAAAAGCTAGCTCCCGCTGAATATTTAAAGAGAGCGTTTTACCCCAAATAGAAAAACCGAATATTAGCCGTCGTGGCTGATAATGTCCAAAATACGCAGAATTTCGTCATTTCATGTTGTTGTTTGGCAGAGGACGGCTTTGAAGTGTACCAAGATTCAAAACGCACGTGCATAGTTAAAGCACGTGCAAATAATTCTGCTCATTAACGTAAAATGCTAATGAAAGAACAATAGAGATTCCTGATTTGTTTTCATACCAGCGTGCATTCTACCTATGTCTCACATGATTACACAAAACGACAGCAAACAAAACTTAAAGCTATTTTTGAGCTTTAGCTATTTTATTTTAAAAAATGTGCGTCTCTGAACAACAACGAACAATCAATCAACTGAAAAACGGCCAAACAGAACGAAATAACTGCTTGAAATTCACTAAACACATTTATTTAAATTCTAACCGTGCGGTCTGCGGAATCGGTCTGCGGTCGTCTTCAAAAACACCAAGTTGCAAGTTTTTATTTCCGACAATTTTTCCGAGCGCTCTACGATTATGAAGGGCTAGAAAAGGCATTTTTCAACTTGCAATATCTCTGCGATGCAATGTCCGATTACTTTGAAACTTCGGGATATGTTTATTTGGCTCTTAATAAACACGTGGGCAAAAAATTAAAAAAAAATCGAAATTTCTGTTCATTTGACCTTTAAAGTCCTTAGCGCCGAGACCAAACCATGGTCCTGGGGCACTAAAGGGTAGCTAGTTTTTAGCTTGACAACACCCTCCTCAAAATATGCGCTGTACCCAGCAAGGTTATCTTCTGTAGTTCACTGATGCTTATTTGGCCGGTGATTCTTCCAATATAACTCTCTAGTCCCTTTTTGATAGCTCCAAGTGCTCCAATGATAACTGGTATCGTTTTCGTTCTCATGCTCAACATTCGGCTTGTTTCGATTTCCAAGTCCTTATATTTAGATAGTTTTTCAGTGACTTTCACGGATGTGTTTCTGTCTGATGGTACTGCCATGTCAATAAATTTACAGGTTTTTTATTATTACTATTATTATTATTATTATTATTATTATTATTATTATTATTATTATTATCATTTTGCACTTAAAATTTTTGAACATAAAATTTTGAACTGCTTCTAAAAAGAGAACCATGAAAAAAAGTCAAAGGTTGCGCGATACAATTAAGCATAGATTTTTATTCAACCCCCCACCTCCCCCTGTTTTCCTTTTCTTACTACATTCACCTTCGAATCTCCCCTTTTACTCCCCTTTCCCCCATCCGTTGCAGCCTTTGACTCTACTCTCTCCCATCACACATTCTACTCCTCACACTTCTCCCCTGCCCTCTTCAGCACTTTGGTGGTGGCGCCAGCCGAGCAGCAGTTTGTGGGTGAGTATTAAACTGTGACACACAAATCCGAGGTTTGCATAAGTTATTCAGTTTCCGTGAGTTATAGTAGTGTGTCAAAATGTCCTTCATCACATTAGCTTCTTTTATCAACATGCCTGGATAAATGACTGATTAGGTTGAAAACGTAGGTGTGTTCATAATCTTGAATAAATGAACTCAAACCAGTTGAATGACATTTACAGATGATCTCCGTGCAAAACAAACAAACAATTAGAAAGAATTCGTTAAAAACAACGAAGCGTTTAAGGTTTTTAAAAAATTGTATTATACCAAAACAACAAAAAAAGAAATTAGAAAAAATTAGAAAGCTTTTAAGCTTTCAAACACGTGAGCTCTTTAAGTCAAGTTGATTTTTTGATCGAAAAGCCTATCCGCTGCATTTTAGGATGCAGTCACGCAAACGCCAGTACTACTTGCGTGATTCATTGCAGATAATTTCTCCATCGCCGATCGGTTCCGACTGAAACTCAGAACCCTTGAATGAAAAACAAAAAAAACATAAACTTCTCACTAAAAAGAGCGGAGTAACCAGAAAAATTCAGTATTCGCTACTGGTTGAACAAAGCAAATCACCTAAATATCAAGAAAAAAATTCTTCAAAACACAATTTCAAATAAAGATAATAAAAAAAGGCTAGCATGCATTAGATCACGCGTATCATGCAGATAACACCACACGGTGTGTCTTAAATCTAATAGATGCTGTTCGCTTCAAAACCTTGAAAACGAATAAAACTATTCATTTAAATATCAACAATAACAGAAAATCTTAAAAACAAAATTACAAAAGAAAATAAAAAAGACTAAAAAAGGGCATGCATTAGATCACGCCTAACAGATGCTGTTCGTTTTAAAATCCTAAAATCCCAACTAAATGTGAAAAAAGAAAAAAAAGATTCAAGATGAGGCCAAGAAACCTTTGAATGGCATTACTGTAAAATTTGGAATACTTAAAAAGCCGTGAAATTACAGCAAGGCGCCCAAATGTGTGACCACTTTTAATTTACTCACATTCTTTCATGCAGATTTAATCCAATCAAAAGCCGTGGATAGCTTGCAGTTGACTTCTCATTGGATTAAATCTGCACGAAAGAATGTGAATAAATTAAAAGTGGTCACACATTTGGGCGCCTTGCTGTGACATGCCGTGATAAAAACTATCCGCGCCAAAGGGCAAGTTTTCATTTTGCCGTCAATTATTTCACTCGATGGCTTTACCGATCCTTTTAAAAACTCCATTCTAGCTTGTAGAAATTATTATATAATTACTTTACATTTCCATTTTGTTTTCTGAGCTCTTGAAAAGTGTGCGAGTAAAGTTTTTACATCAAGAACTAAAATAAGGTTGTTTTGTTGTGCAAACATTTTGTCGGGCCAACGGTACATGAATGAAAATGCATGGACAAAATGGACACAATTCTTGCTAAATGGAAAATATCTTCAAAGTGGGGTCTGGCCAAAAAGTCCTGTGGCTACCAGCCGTTTTCAAAAGCAGAAGCTTGCTGCAAAAAAACATTGCGTGACTGACGTAATGGCTTTTTCATGTACAAAAAGTCGAACGCTTGAATAACACAAAAATATATATTTCACACTTAACAGAAATCAGGGTTTAGATAAAATTTTAAATAGGAGAGTGATCAAATAGCTCCTGCTGAGTTAAACATCAAAATTGCGTGATTTGAATCCTGGCCAAGAAAGCGGCCGAGTGAACTACTGAGACAAACAAGGTAAATACGGTGCCTCAATCTATAAATAGATGTTATTTGTTTCAAAAGCCTGAAAACCCCAACTTAACGTGAAAAAATAAATGAAACATAAAAAATGTTTCAGATGAATTTTTATTCAAGATGGGGTCTGGAAAAGTTTTGAAAGGAATAAAGAAAAAGAAAATTTCAAAACCGTGAAATTTTGTAGCCGTGGTAGAATTTAATTACATGCAATTACCTAAACCAGGATTTCATTTTGTAGTCCATTTGTTTTACTTGCTGGCTTTACGGATCCTTTCAAAAATTCCATCATAGTTCGTTAAAATACTATACATTACCATTTTGTTTTCTGAAGTCTTGGGAGGTGTGTAAGATACGAAAGCCGAGGAGGGACTGCAGACTTCAGACTTCAGACTTCAGACTTCGGACTTCAGACTTCAGACTTCAGACTTCAGACTTCAGACTTCAGACTTCAGACTTCGGACTTCGGACTTCGGACTTCAGACTTCGGACTTCGGACTTCGGACTTCAGACTTCCGCCTTTAGCATTCAGAGACTTCCGCCTTCGGTTGAGAAAGAAAATGAAAAGCCCACAACAAGGGGGTATTTTCAGTTACTCACCCATCCAAGTACTAACGCCGCCCAACAGGGCTGAACTTCAGCGATCGGACAAGAACCGTTGCTATCCGTGTGGTATCAGAAAGAGCGTGTAAATCAGCTAATAAAAGTTAAGTCCAGTTTTTAGCAGGAAAGTGCCAAATTGTCCAAAAGATCCATTTAAACCAGGTATTTTTTTTTCTCTATTTGCATGACTCTTATAACCCTTTGTCTCGTCTGACACTGATACCACAAGGAAAGCATTGGTTTTCGTCTGATCGCCGAAGTTAAGCCCTGTTGGGCGGGGTTAGTACTTGGATGGGTGACCAACTGAAAATACCCCTTGTTGTGGGCTTTTCAGTTTCATTCTTTCTTTTTCTTACGAAATCAGTAACTTTTAAGGCCTTCTATTTTTTTCGAACGGTTTCGTTGACTTGCTTCGGCTTTGTACGTTTCATTGTCCCGATTGGGGCGAGAAAGTCCGAAGTGCAGTCGCGCTAGCTTCTCCTTGAAATCCTCACTCGAAATAAAATCGAAATCCTGGCTCTACATCGGACTATGCTCTTTATTTTGTGAAATATACTTACTGTTTGTTTTTTTTTGTTTGTATGTTTGTTTGTTTATTTGTCCAGTGTTACGTAATTAAGAGATCATCTATAAGCCATAAACGATATTGCGGCCTATTAATTGTGTGTGAAATAAAGAAAAAATATGGTTCCAGGTACCGCTGTCTGCAGGTCTGCAAACTGAGAATTTATTAATTTAATTTTGTTCATAGCAATAAATTAATTTAGTTATTAAAAAAACAAAAAAAAAAAAACAGAAAAAAATCTCGTTACGCCGATCCTCGTTCCAACGTTCCGCCGTTCCGTGTTCTCCTGTTTATACACCGATTACTGACATCCGATCCGGATCTGATTTTATAGATAGCGGCCGCGGATTTGACTTTAATAGTGGATCTGCCTGATCGAACAACTCAGCAACTCGGAGGTCAGCGAAAATCAAGCGAAGGCGGAAGTCTCTGAATTCTAAAGGCGGAAGTCTGAAGTCTGAAGTCTGAAGTCTGAACTCTCGGAAGTCTGAAGTCTGAAGTTTGAAGTTTGAAGTCTGAAATCTGATGTCCCTCCTCGGCTTTCGTAGTAAGAAAAGCTTTTACATCAAGAACAAAAATAAGAATATTTCGCTGTGCAAATATTCAATCGTGTCTGATACGCGACTTTGCCGGCTCAACTGTACACGGATGAAAATGGACATAATTCTTCCTATTAAATGGAGAGCATCTTCAAAGTATTCCGGCTCAAAAATTCTCTGGCTACCAGCGGTGAGGGTAGAAGGCGGAATGAGTTTGCGGAATGGCATGTGGCATGACTTGCGGAATGGCATAATTATGCGGAATGTAATTTACGCGGAATGACTCATTGACATAAATTTTACTGAAGAGCGCGCCAATTTTTAAAGAGCAGCCGCTTTATTAAATACTGCGGGCTTAATGATGACAATCGATTGAAGATTGCATAGAGTCGTATGATGTTCTTCACGGATTCTACGAAAAATATTTCGGCGGCCAGTGTTTCCCCAATGCTAAGGATTTCCCATTCTGTGGACGGTTTATCGCTTTTAGTCAAAAGATAAAAACAGCGACGGAAAAGCATTCGACCGTAGATCTTTATCGCGAACCGAAAAATGCCTCGGATACATCTTTGTATTAGTATTCATGTAGCGGTTATTGGTATAAGTTAAACAAAACATCGAGACAGAAAGTCCAGTTTTGGCGGATGTCATCTCAGCCTCAGTAAGTACAGGGTACAAAGCAGAGATTACGAACACTACGGCATATTTGTTTCATTAGAAGTTTACTAGCCCTGCTTTTCGTTAGTCTGCTTCGCAGCCGTTCGGCTCGAGTGCCGGGCTGCGAAGGAGACTAGCTTTTCGCCTCCCATTATGAAGACTATATAAACTCAGTGGAAAACTTGAACATTAACTTAAAAAAGCGGCAACCGACCGCCGATCGAGTAGAGCGAAACTTTCATATAGTGACTGTAGTCACTGCACGGTAAAAACAAGCTATCGTATTTCAAATCTAGCTCGCATTGCAGATTTACCGATAAGGCAGATAAGGAATCCGGCGAGTAATTATCACTGCCTACTTGTTGTGAATACTTGGCTTTCTCTTAGGAAAAGAAAATCATTCGCTAAACATACATTTTATTTGACCGCAAAGATCACGAGACGCACATCGATTAAATCCACTGTAGTGTAAATAGTGTCACACCAGCGGAGAAGCCGTGTCACGATCTTTTCATCGCTGTAATAAAAAGCTAGAAATATACCAAAAGTAGTTGTCTTCAATGAAACCACTAGCTTTTTCCCACCCCTAGCAAGTTTTGATTTAGAAAGAAACGATTCCTGGAACAAGGCAGTGACAGGGCGGTCACACATTATTTCGCGGGCGACTAACAACACGTCACTTGCTTTCATTTATTTAAATGCGTTCTCGGGGCGTTCTCTTCAAATGGGTTGAACTTGACAGTTGTGTGTCTTGCCTTGAAGTACGTAGCTTTAGAACGAATATCGTTCTGTATTTTGAGGCAAATAGACGAGAGTTTTCATTCATGTTAACAGAACTTCTCACACTGTACTCAGCCAACGCCAGCTAGTCGATAATTCAAGTCCTCTGAAGCGTTACGGCAATTAGCGAAAATAATTTCTCTGCTTCTGTTCGGCGTAAATCGGTGATTTGAACGGTAAAATGATCTTAACAACGATGTTCTATGGAAGTTTCCTCGTCCATACTGCTCAGTCCTTCATTGTTTGAGCCAGCAGTATTTAACAAGGCGGCTTTTTTTTAAAATTTGCCGCGCTTTTTAGTATAATTTATGTCAATGAATCATTCCGCGTAAATTACATTCCGCATAATTATGCTATTCCGCAACTCATGCCACATGCCATTCCGCAAACTCATTCCGCCTTTTACCCTCACCGGGTGAGTATATAGACTGACAACACTTTACTTACATCACTTGCCAAAAATTTCGGACATTTTATTTCCGATGTTTAATTTTAGGACACTCTTTATCTCGTTTCGGACAAATTTCAGACAAAAATTTCGGAAACTTTGCTGAAACATAAGAACTGGAATTAGACTGAAACAACACCTGTGAAATTGATAGTTTTACTGCGGTGAGGGTAAAAAGAGGAATGAGTTTGCGGAATGGCATGTGGCATGAGTTGCGGAATGGCATAATTATGCGGAATGTAATTTACGCGGAATAATTCATTGACATAAATTATACTAAAAAGCGCGGCAAATTTTAAAAAAGAAGCCGCCTTGTTAAATACCGCTGGCTCAAACAATCAAGGACTGAGCAGTATGGACGAGGAAACTTCCATAGAACATCGTTGTAAAGATAATTTCACCGTTCAAATCACCGATTTACGCCGAACAGAAGCAGAGAAATTATTTTCGCTATTTGCCGTGACGCTTCCGAGGACTTGAATTATCGACTAGCTGGCGTTAGGGGTGTCGAATGGTAAATGCCAGACTTTGCGAGAAGGCAAGACTGATATCTTTTCTGCGAGCCCGAGACCTTTTTAGCCTTGCAAAAAAAATCGAGACTGCGAGAAGGCGTCAAAGAAAAATTCGAGACGACGAGACCCCTGGAATTTGGCTAAAATTTTGCGAGACACGCAGTTTTTGAAGGACCATTCACCACCCCTGGCGTTGGCTGAGTACAGTGTGAGTAGTTCTGTTAACATGAATGGAAACTCTCGTCTATTTGCATCAAAATACAGAACGATATTCGTTCTAAAGCTACGTACTTCAAGGCAAGACACACAACTGTCAAGCTCAACCCATTTGAAGAGAACGCCCCGAGAACGCATTTAAATAAATGAAAGCAAGTGACGTGTTTTTAGTCGCCCGCGAAATAATGTATGACCGTGTCACTGCCTAGACTGTCCACAGCCTCTCGATTTTTCAACGCAAAAAAGCAAACGAAGCGAGCGCGAAGCGTGAGCGCGTGGGGGGAGGGGGGCGGGAAGCGAGCGAAGGAAAAATAGAGAGGCTGTAGACATCTTTGAATAAAAGTGGAAGTATTAGACTCCTCCCCTTGTCATCGCCTTGTAACTTACAACTCCGCCTCTTGACGTTTCAATTAAATCGGACCAATAAAATTTGAGCGGTAAAGTGCTTGTTTAATTGACTACAAGTGTCAGTTTATAAAACAACTCGTGAGGTTTTATTTCGGTGTTGAGGATGTCGTCTGAGACGACTTCTTCAACCCCCCAAAAACCTGCAAAAAGAGGCAGAAAGCCAAAACTAAGCGGTCCCTCCGATTTTTGCAGAGTATGCGGGTGCTCATTCGCGATTCGCTTGGGGAACTTCGGCAAGACATCGTATATCTCTACGGAAAATTTATTTGTCGAGCCAACACGCGAAGGTGTTTTACGGCGAAAGTTGGCAGACGTCTTGGTCGATTTGGGAATTGCAGTGCAAGACGACGAATTTCGTTCTAGTAGAGTGTGTTCATCTTGTGCATCTAAAGCTAAGCTAGAAGTGCAGCAAGCAATGTTGAATTAATAAAGAAATCTCTAGCGCGACCGATAGATGGCGTAGAATTTCCTACAAGGCAAGTTGATCGTGACCAGCGATTCAAAAGAATGTCACGTTCGCCTCACACGTCTTCGGCGAGGCAAAAGTTATGCCGGCCAAGTGATTCAATTTTATAATTCATGATTCTTTTAGCGGCGAAACAACAACATTCCCATCTTCTTGCATTTGTTTCTCCGTAGCACAGTCGGTAAAATTCCAACTACGTCCTTCGAACAAAGAAGGTGGCGAACAGCCTCTTTCTGCTCGTCTTTGAGCGACGAAACGTTTCTCCGACGAGCGTTTCAATAATCGATCCATCGCAAATCACAGCATGTCAATAGTGATGACAACTCGAGCGGCTCGAGCAACCGCAAGACGCCGCCTGCAAGCAATCATGATCGGCCGTTGTCAAGGTGATGACACTTTTGCCACCTTTCAACCAATGGCAATTTTCCGTTTCTGGAGAAACGGGAAATTCAATATTTCCAAAGATGTCTACAGCCCCTCTATTTTTTTCGCTCCCCGCCCCCCACCCCCTTGCTTCTTCCGTTTTGCGCTAGCGTCCAGTTTTTTTCGCCGTTCACCGCGCGCTCATCGATCGAAAAAACACGAAAAAATAGAGGGCTGTGGACAGTCTAGTCACTGCCTTGTTCCAGGAATCGTTTCTTTCTAAATCAAAACTTGCTAGGGGTGGGAAAAAGCTAGTGGTTTCATTGAAGACAACTACTTTTGGTATATTTCTAGCTTTTTATTACAGCGATGAAAAGATCGTGACACGGCTTCTCCGCTGGTGTGACACTATTTACACAGCAGTGGATTTTATCGATGTGCGTCTCGTGATCTTTGCGGCAAAATAAAATGTATGTTTAGCGAATGATTTTCTTTTCCTAAGAGAAAGCCAAGTATTCACAACAAGCAGGCAGTGATAATCACTCGCCGGATTCCTTATCTGCCTTATCGGTAAATCTGCAATGCGCCGGAGCTAGATTTGAAATACGATAGCTTGTTTTTACCGTGCACCTGTGCAGTGACTGTAGTCACTATATGAAAGTTTCGCTCTACTCGATCGGCGGTCGGTTGCCGCTTTTTTAAATAAATGTTCAAGTCTTCCACTGAGTTATATAGTCTTCATCTAATGGGAGGCGAAAAGCTAGTCTCCTTCGCAGCCCGGCACTCGAGCCGAACCGGGAGCGTTGCGTCATTTCGGCCCGAGCGGCTGCGAAGGAGACTAACGAAAAGCAGGGCTAGTAGACTTCTAATGAAACAAATACAGTATGCCGTTGTGTTCGTAATTTCTCTGCTTTGTACCCTCTACTTACTGAGGCTGAGATGACATCCGCCAAAACTGGACTTTCTGTCTCGATGTTTTGTTTAACTTAACCGCTACATGAATATATACAAAGATGTATCCGAGGCATTTTTCGGTTCGTATAAAGATCTACGGTCGGATGCTTTTCCGTCGCTGTTTTTATCTTTTGACTAAAAGCGATAAACCGTCCACAGAATGGGAAATCCTTAGCATTGGGGAAACACTGACCGCCAAAATATTTTTCGTAGAATCCGTGAAGAACATCATACGACTCTATGCTATCTTCAATCGATTGTCATCATTTATAAGCCCGCAGTATTTAATAAAGCGGCTGCTCTTTAAAAATTGGCGCGCTTTTCAGTAAAATTTATGTCAATGAGTCATTCCGCGTAAATTACATTCCGCATAATTATGCCATTCCGCAAGTCATGCCACATGCCATTCCGCAAACTCATTCCGTCCTTTACCCTCACCGATACTCACCTGAGTAAAATGGTTGCGGACTATATTTGGGATGTAGTAAAGAGACAGAGCAAAGTTAAAACAGTCCAGTATCCAGTACCTTTAGTTACGGTTATTTCTGATTAACTAAAATCACAAATAAAAAAGATAGAGAAATTATTCACGAGTGCGCGAATGATAAGTTCCCGGCAATGTTCGAAGCCTCGTGAAAATTATCCGAACACTGTTTTTGGTGATAATCTCTCATATGAGCTCAACAATAAGACAGATAAATACGTGAGTGCTTGGTGAATGCTATATGAAATATTTTTTGCAATTTTCCGAACTTTTCAAGCATTTTGCGACGAGTTTCCAGCGCAGTGATCCAAAGATGCTTCGACAAATGATATGATTTTTAGTATTTCATTTATTTCATTTTAATTTAATTTAATTTTATTATCATTTTTATTTTTTTTCATTTATTATTAAATTTTTTAATTTTTTCGCCGTCCGCCGTCCGCCGTCCGTTTCTGCACTTTACAGAGTCCCGTGAAATGCAGAGTGCAAGGCACTTGCATACCTTCTCCATCTCCAAGGTTGACAGGTTTGCCCCTCACGATGACGCTGCATGAACCGTCTTTATCACCCCTCACAGGCGCGTAGCTGAGGTTTTTGGAAGGGTGTTCGTATTGGCAGGAACATTTATTAAGGGGATTATTTAATACGAGCACCGAAGGCGCGAGCCTTTAGGGGGGTCTGGGGGGCATGTCCCCCAGAATATTTTGACATCTAGAGGCCCGAAAATGCTATTTCAGCATTGTCTACGTCAATATTTCAAACTCAATGTAGTGTTAAATAACAGGTATTTTTAGTCGTAACGACAAAAATCTTGACATGTGCTGCAAAGGCATCTCAGGGTAAAAGGTTAAGCCCCCACCCCCCGGCTCCACCGTCAATGTACTAAAAGCGGCGTTCTAAGCGTCAATATGCACTATTACACGTATCACCTGGGTCCCCCGAAATTGTAATCCCCGCCTTTTGTCTATTCATACCCCATTTATCAAATCCCGAACGCCTGTTAAGGAAATATTTTTTCAACGATGGGATTATTTTGACTGCAGGGATCACAAGGATCTATTCTCCTAACAATTTAATACTTTCCCGATACTTTTTTTAAAGGCTGCAACACGCAAAGTTTGTTTTCCATTCCCCCACTATTTGCTAGAAGCTAAAAATCAACAGTTTGTGTTTTCAGTCCTCCATTATTGACCTCCAAAGGGGGTTCGTTCGAACCCTTCGAACCCCCCCCCCCTCCCCCTCCTACGCGCCTGCCTCAAAAAGTAACATACCGTTTTGGCAAAACGTCCACTTTTTCCTTTCTTTAAATGTCCAACAACGTCTTCACCTGACGATCGACAAAAGTATTAGAAAAAACCAAAAAGAACAGAACATTCAAAGATTTTTCAATACAACAGCATCTGCTGATTTATCCGACATATGCTGTATTTTTATTTATTCAGTGTCTTTATTCATACTGTACTGTATTTCCTCGCGAAGCGAGGCCGAAGGCCGAGCGTAGCGGGGTGTATAATTTTGTTCCTCAAAGGGCTCAGGCGGGATGAAATCTCGTGTGGAGTTTACGGTCATATATATATATTTATTTGTGAGCTTGGTGTGTGGCGGAAATGACGTCACACGGCCGCCGCGCGCTGGTGGCCTAATGGTAAGGCGTCGGACTTGAAATCAGATCTTCGGGACTAAGGCCGGTGGTTCGAATCCGGCTAGGTTTTTTTTTTTTTTTTTTTTTTTTCTTTTGTGGGTTCGAATCCTGAGCTTTTCATTTTTATCGTTTTTCTTTTCGGATTAAAATAACACTGATTTCCACATGATACTCCCTCGACGCCTATAATAATTCAGGCTATAAACCTTCGGGCGGGCGGAGGGTTCGAATCCTCCTGCCGTTCGTTCTTCTTCTTTTTTTAATGCCCTCAAATAAATGTCCAAAATGCGACTATCCAATAATTTGTCGATGATTTTGAAAATAGCCTGCGCTTCCCAACGCTTTATACCTCTTTACGAACCAGAAAGAGCCGCCATCTTCAAAGCGGAGTAGACCCTGGGAACGAGGGTGTCGCGGGCATGCCCGTTACTAGGCAACAATAACAAATCACCGGTTAAAACCGGTTATCACTCATTATTTACAACACCCCCACCCCCCCCCCCCAAACCCAGAGCTTCGCGAGGCCCTGCGAGTCACGTATTACTAGTTTATTAAAAAAATGATTCATTGTTACGAATTTTACGCTTCCCCGGTTATTTCGAAACCCCGCTATTTCGAACTTTTTTTCCATTTCCCTTGGGACTTCGAAATAGCGGGGTTCGACTGTAGTTTAAATATTGACCCCCTGATTGACCTTGGCAATGCAAATTATCACACACCACTATATGACTGTTACGCCACATATCTACTTCCAGAGGCCGCGAGTGCTGACCAAACGGATCGCGGCCTGTAGGACCGAAGTGAAACGTTTTTGGAGAACGAAGAAGATGAGGGGCTGTAGTGCAGGCTACAGGGGAAAATGCATGGCAAAAATAACTTTGTTTTCTGACGAAATGAACGCATCAGAAGCTGTTACGTGTGTTTGTACCCGTTCATTATTAAGGTATGGTACTTCCTATGCAGTCAGTAGTCAGCAAGTCTGTCAATCGATTCAGTTTTATCGAACACATTTTTTCCGCGTGAAATTATAAAGGTGGATTGTGAAGTTTAACAGTATTTGTGTTATTGTTATGATTTTGTTTTAAACATCGGACCAATCTATCTTTTGATGATAACCATCGAACTCAGTAATTCGATTGAATTTGATACGGCGATACTCGCCCCAAACGTTTAATTTGTGAACTGTCAGAGACCTCGTGACAGTGCTTCGCGATTGACAAAATCCTATCAAGGAAAATTCCCGCTAATTATGTTGTTGGTTGAAAAAGTGATTGTAAAACATCTAATTGGTTATTGAAATAAATATTGCAACTTCATGGTTTGAAGGACTTCGCACAAATTAGACGTTCCAAAAATTTTCCGCACCCCCCTATGGAGGGACAGATTCCGACACCCTAGTTTTTTCTGTTGGAACCTTTGAAGTTTGCATCCAAGGGGTTCAAAATTTTGTCGGCTTCTTTGAAAAAATATTCCGACAGGCCCTGTGAAAGAGGCTACCCTTCATAGGGGGATGCGGAAAATTTTTGGAACGTCCAAAAAGCAAACCCAGCATGAACAAGAATAAATTCATTTGACTGTATTACAGGCCCTGGTTGTTGAAGGGTGGATATTGCTATCCACCAGGCCCCAGTTGTTCAAAGGGTGGATAACACTATCCACCGGATAAACCGCTATCCAGTGGATAAGTCTTAACAAAACAAACTACGCTATCCACCGGATAGTGATTTATCCGGTGGATTGCGTTATCCACCCTTTGAACAACTGGGACCAGGCCCCAGTTGTTCAAAGGGTGGATAACGCAATCCACTGGATAAATCACTATCAGGTGGATAGCGAAGTAGGTTTTGTATGACAGTTATCCACGGGATATAGAGGATAATACATGGTTGCACAGAGATATGAAATTTATCTTCGAGTGTTCAAATCGATAGCTCACAAGTGAGCGCAGCGAATGAGTGAGATATCGGTTTTGAACACGAGAAGATAAATTTCATATATCCAAGCAACCATGTATTATTCTGTTTATTATATAAACCTACTAATTACGATGTTTTTATCATGAACATCACTTTGAAAAGTAAAAAGAAATATTTACATTAATGAAAACCTAAAAATAATGGTCTAGCTTTGTTAAAATGTATAGGTTTTATCATGAGTTATACAGGCATGAGATTTCAATCAAAAATTGAAAACGTCTGGCAGACGTTTTCAAACTCTGCTCATGTGTCTTGCACAAATTGTTAAAAACTAATTACACTTTGCTCTCCTTTGAATTATTCACTGAATATTTTCACCTTGGTGTTCTAGGTGCATCTTGTGAATGAGCTAAGCTATTTAGTCATAATTTTAGCTCCATTTTGGCCACAAACATCAAAATCCCCATGATACTGCCCCATTAAACAGCTAAGGCGTGATGGACTTCTATAGTTTTGTGACTCTTCGATGTCGAATTTACGTTTTAATTTAAAATTATCTGCAGTGACATAGACCTTTTGAGGTATGAGGACCACCAACAACAAGAACGAACCATAGAAGTCATTGTTGCTGAGGTAAATTATCTTTTCATGCTAAATCATTGCACCACTGCATCATAATATTTGAATGGCACATTAAGCTTAAACATTGTTATAATGTGCAGTTCCAAAAATATCCATACCCACCTCATTGAAGGTCATTGGAAATTCCGAGGGGGTGGGAGGTCTCAAAGGCCAAAATCTTTAAAGGAAAGTACATGTATGGGGCTTAACTGGAATTTCCAAAGGGGTGCGGGGATTTAATTTTAAAAAACCTTTCATGGGAGGGGTATGGATATTTTCTGAAACAACACAATTCTATAAAATTCTGAAAGCAATAACCCTCATTATTTTAAGATTCAGAAGCCCTTTCCTATCCCTGCTTTCATAGGGACAAAACTTTCAAAAGGGTTGCTATTCTCTAGTTGCTAACATGTGTA
The DNA here is from genome assembly GCF_052425735.1 of Oculina patagonica. Taxonomy (NCBI): domain Eukaryota; kingdom Metazoa; phylum Cnidaria; class Anthozoa; order Scleractinia; family Oculinidae; genus Oculina; species Oculina patagonica. The sequence continues at coordinate 29,212,972 of NC_135760.1, read as the reverse complement.
CCCTACATGGCCATGTGTGTTGCATTTCTATACTTACTTTGTAACATTCTTTAGGATGGCAATGTCATCTGTAATTCAACCAGTCCTTGTGAAATGAGAGCTCTCACCAAGTCAGCCTACCTTCATGATGTTGATGAACCAGATGACGAAATGTTACAAGAGCTAGAAATGATGAAGACAATGGGTTTGCCAACTTCCTTCTCAAAGTCTCCCTTTGATTTGGACTCCGAGCAAGAGGTTTGCACTTTTCTTTTCTTTGAACACATATAATTTCCATTTAATTGAATAATGTTGGAAAAGTGGGAAGTCCATATTTAGCTGCAAACTATTGCTCCTTTGAACTCTAAATTATGTCCATGAGCAAAATATGTATTAATTTGAATAAGGTGCAGTGATCATAACATTGGCTAAAATCAAAGGCACCATCTTTGATTTCTTGTGTCCTTGTAGTAATTAGGAGCAATATTATGATATCATTTACTTTGAATGACCAGAAAAATAGATTTCATTGTACCATGAGAAGTGTTTTATGGTTGTTAGTTTATACTTCTGACCTCAGTTGTCCAAAAGTGGATATTTTCAACAACCAGGTAAATACGGTAACTGTCCAATAAATAATATACATTGGAATCAAGCTTTCTTAAACCTCCAGGGGGAGTGAAAAAATGATTGGTTCAAGAAATCAGGAGCCTCATCAAACTGAGGTTAAATAAATGTTATTATTATTATGATTATTATTATTATTAAGAGTTTGAGATATTATTTGAAGGTGGCATCAATTATTGTGAACTGCTGTCAAAGTATTGTTTTGTCAAAACCAAGTATGCACATTTTTATAGTAATACTGTAGCACCCTTGTTTTTCATTATAGAAACAGATGTTAATTTACACACAAAATTTAATTTAAAAATGTGCGCCAAATTGGCAAAACAGAAACAAATCAATGCAATGGTATTTATAATTCAACACAGTCTCGTATCTGTGCTTCAATAGCACAGTTGCATGATGTCACCAATGCAGTGTCAGATTTCATTTCATTTGTTATTGTTAAACAGTGATTGCCTTTTATTTTTTACCATGTCTGATAACAGTAAGTCATTGCCAGAACAAAAATTGCCACAAACACCACTTCAGAGTAATTCTGTCCCATATTTACATATTGCTCATGTAAGTCTCCTTTGCAGCCATCATTTGGTCGTCACACATGTCTACCCAATAATGGCTGACTTAACCCACCCTAGTATCCTTGGCACTTATCAGCAAAAGAGTGACAGTTGCTTTTTGCCAAAAAGCTGTTATATTCTTGCTTCAATTTTGAACTTATATCCTGTTGTACTTGAAATTATTCTTTTTAGACATAAAGTTTCATATCAGACATGTTTTATTTAAATTCAGAAGGTGGTGTACTGGTGTCCATTTGAAGTTTCCAATGCTAGGGTCACAACAAAAGACAACTGTTAATAAGTGTAGCCAGCAAGCTTTGGTGTGCGAGCGAAGCTGTGATTGGCTAAACCATGGAAAGAAATGTTGTGCAAGTTTAAGCAGCTGTTTGTGGAGGGGGAGGGGAGGGAGTATTGCATGATAAGCATGATGGCTCTGAGGGAGTCACTGTTTATGTTAGTTCTCGTACAAATTTGCAATAACTGCAAAATGCTTCTTTGTTGTTTTGCTTTTTGTTATCAAATCTATGGTAAGATGCGATCAATTTATTTAGCACTAACATACATGCATTTGATCTTTGGGTAATTTGATAAGCAGCATGAAATTAAAAAAAACTTGTTTCCCTGTAGATCTTGATTCCCTGTAGAACAATAGCCTTTCACAGTTTCTTATTTGCATTACAACTTCGATGTGGATGCAAGGCAATTTTAGGGGTATCAAATGGTATTTGCGAGCATTTGCGAGCATGCGGGCACAGCGTTTTTCTTTGCGAGCACGAGCATTGACAAAAATTAGCCTTGCGTGCAACAAGCACTTTTCAAAAACCTACCTTCACAAAAAACCGAGCATGCGAGCACTTGTAAAATTGTGCGAGCACGAGCAAACGAGCACCCACTAAAATTTTGCGAGCATTTGCGAGCACTGCGACATTTTGAGGGACCATTCATGACCCCTAATTTTGGTCAGAAACTACAAAATTGCCCGAAATTGCCTTGTATGATCCACGTTGGATTGTATTGTAAAGCAAATGAGTCAAGGCAACTGACAAAGGGAAATACCCCTCAGCAGTCTGCTGGGGTTCATGGATTTGTACATGGAATAACAGTTGAATTGACATTTTCAGTTCAGGAACATTGGTCCGTTTATATGGATAGACATTGAAGCCTCTTCTAAAAATAGCATAATTTCTTTGATTTTTTTGTATCATTTCACCAGGTTGACAGGCCTAGAGTATTTTAATGTTTATTTGATAGTTCCTTATAAATATGGACAAGTTTTGCAAGCCTTGTCCCACCCTCAAAATAACACCAAATGGTTAATTTGATTAAGTTAAATTTAATTGTGATTGTTCCAGATTGTGTCATTGTTCCCTCAAGAAGCCTTTCAAATCACAGATCAATCCACATTTATTGTCTGGACATGTAGCTTTAATGCTGTCTCTTACTTTGTCTTTGCAGCTTGTCCCATGCAAGGATGTCAAAAAACGAAAGAAGATAAAGAAAACTAAACAGAATGCCTCAGCAAGTTCAAAGCAAACGCCCGAGTGTACAAAAACGAACAGTGTAATGTGTGAGACAGCTATTCCAATTAACCAATACGCAGCTGAACCTGCCAGCCTTTCTTCAAAGTTAGAAATCCTCAGCGATGGTACATATGTTTGTTCGCCATCTGAGAGTGATGAAAATCACAGAGAATGTAGGACTAAACCTTCGGGAGAACTATTTGACAAGACACTGGAACAAGTTATAAATGGGTCAGAAATTCAAGTCAAGGGACTCGCTACTTCCCAAACAGACTCTACTTTTAAGGTAACCACATTTGATTCTCCTAAAAGTGAGCATACCGAGCTGAACAGTGAGGCAACCTGGAGTTCTTTTATAAGCCCGGCAAGCCGGGGTGAGGAAAATGTGAAGCAACAATGTGCATGTGATTTTGATACCAGAAGGGATGACATCATTAAACACTTCCAAAAACAAGATGTAAACGCAAAAGTAAAGTTTGAAAGCCAGATTTCTGAAAATCAAGATACAGATCTCCAGAATATTTCCACAAGTTACTCAGAAGATAGTGAAAACCTTTCAACAAAAGTAGAACTTCATGCTGAACTGGAAAGTCTTGCTCTTAATAACACTGGTGAAAGGGAGATCAATCCTGCCACTGGTCAGAATGTTAGCCATGACAAGGGTTGGGAAGACTATTGGAAGATATACGGTTATTCCTTGGTTTGGGAAAGCTGGAAAAACCTCTACCCTCAGTTTGCTGGTGTTCCCAGAGATCTCGACGCTCAAAGGACTTTTGAAACCGATGCCGGAAGCGTACTCGGTGGTTCCCTCGAGAATAATTTGGATGAATTTGGAGAATTAATCTGTGATCCTGTAGTGGAGACAAAATCCTCATTGAAAAGAGAAAAAATTCTGTTATCAGAACTTGAGTCCGGCAACGATGAGGAGGAACAAGCATTGGCTGATAAAGATCACATATTAGACAGTGAATTTTCTTGTGGTGTCGTCAGTGAAAAAAGGGTCAACACCCGAAAAACAACTTCTGTTTTGAACGATTGTAATACTGCAGTAGACCAAGAAACACGCAAGGTCTCAGAACCCTCAGAACATGAAGCTGCACTGGTAAACGAAAAACTCGAGGGGTGTCATAAAGAGGAAATTCTTTGTGACTTGCAACATGGAGAAGAACTGGACACTGCATGTAGTGAGAGATCATCATCAAGTTCTAATTGTGATGCCATAACGACAGAACAAGTGAATATGTTCTGGAACCGCAATTACTGGGACGTATATTGGTATTACTATGAACAGTACAACTACTGGCACAGCCAGGGCTATATTTTTGATGGCCATTTAGATAACACAAGTGGCACCAATCGCTCTGATACAGACTATGAGGCACACCATGGTGTTGTTTCATACGGATCAGGAAACAAGCCAACGAAGAAAAAGAAGAAGGGAAGACAAAGTGACAAAATGCAAAACGCAGGAACATCGATGAGCATCGTCGTGCAACCACGTGGAGCTACCAGTGGAAAGAATGAATCGTGCGATGGAAATGAACCACCTCCAGAAGAGGCATGGAAAAAGTTAAAAAGGGCGCACGAGTTGGACGTAGAGGAACAGAATTCTTTAGAGAGAGCATATGAGCTGATGGGTTACAAGGTCTCACGCAAATTGACACTTGAAAAGTCCAGCTACGCTGACCAGCCCAGGTTCTCTAGTGCAAAGGTCACACCTCGCTTAGAAGACCTCGAATCCGAGAATAAGTTTCTCAACATCCACCAAACATCTAAAGTTCCCCGGTCAAAAGGAGTACATCTCAGATTTGAAGATGACGAAGAAGGACAAGAAGATGAAATACCCTGTTCAACTCAAGAAGGTAGAAATTTAACAACGCATATTGCTCCAGAGGAATTAGTGGATGAGTCTGAAGAGCCCAGGACACTTAAAAGGGTCAAAGAATTTTTGACTGAGAAGGGAAGCAGCTTGGATTCTAGCATTTGTAGTGAATCAAAGCCAGATAGTAAGAACTACCAAGAATCCATTGAAAACGAGGCGGTACAACATCGGGGATATCAAGCATCAGACAGCCCCTACTCTTCGAGTGGTATCCATACGGTTGCATTGAAACAGGAGGCCATCATAGCAGCAAATCCCCAAGAAGACCCTGACATTGCTAAGTACTGGGCTCAAAGGTACCGCTTATTTTCGCGATTTGACGACGGAATCAAAATGGACAAAGAAGGATGGTTCTCTGTGACACCTGAGCGTATAGCAAAGCATATTGCGGAGAGATGCCGTTGTGATTTAATCGTTGATGCTTTCTGTGGCGTCGGTGGAAACGCAATTCAATTTGCTTTCACGTGCGAACGTGTGATAGCAATTGATATCGACCCGATGAAGGTAACTCTCGCGCATCATAATGCGACTGTTTATGGAGTTGAAGATCGTATTGAATTCATTGTTGGAGACTACATGAAGTTAATACCAAACTTGAAGGCTGATGTTGTGTTTTTGAGTCCACCGTGGGGTGGACCGAACTATGTTAGTGCAGAAGTGTTTGATATTAAAACTATGATAACACTGGATGGCTTCCACCTTTTTAAAAAAACCAAAACGATAACAGAGAACATTGCTTATTTTATGCCTCGCAACGTAGATGTTGAACAGTTGTCATTTCTTGCTGCTCCAGATGGTAAGGTGGAAATTGAGCAGAATTTTCTTAACAAGAAGCTAAAGACAGTCACGGCTTATTATGGAGGACTAGTTGACGTCTAAGTTACATTGTTTTTCGTCTAGACAACAGAACAACGCTTTTTAAATTTTTAACTTTTAAAGAATTTTTTTTAAACTGTTTTCTAGTGGTCAGAACACTTTGTGATCGTTTGTAGCTTATATGTACTTTGTCCGGAGAACAACTTTGCATTCGCTCTGATAAGGAAGACATTAGTAATGAAACTCAGCTTGTGAAGGCAAAGTCAATGTCCATTTTGTGGATCTTTGATCAGATAAGCAGATAGAAGTCTTTTTATTGTGAGACCACTGAGCGGGTTTATCATTTGCATTCCATATGTTGTAATGTCGGTTTTAATGCAGTGCAAAGTTTCGTTGTTTAAAAGCATCAAAGTCATAGAATGCTATACGGCTTCGATTTGGTCTGCAAGTGAAATCAAAACACCTCAACAGTTTTAAAAGTATTCATTGATGTTGTTACGTCATCCATACATAGGTTGGTGGCATTCTTTGGAAAACGATCTAAGAAAATCGGAATTGATGAATTGAAATGAAAACCTTCAAAATTTGCGTGAATATGAACCCACGAACACCTTGCTTACTTTTCCGAATTTCATGAAAATTATTCCGCGAGAAGAATTGTTGACCTATACACCAGTGCTTATTTGACCGTACAAAGTATTTCCAATTGTGCAATATTTTGGTGCCGTTTAAAATGTCTGTTTTGGTTGCATCTCGCTGCCAGTAGAGCGAAAGTAAATAACTGTTTTTTGGCTGTTTTAGTTTTAATACATTACTGGCAAAGCTTGATACATTTCTGTGCCGTCCTTTGCTAAATAACAACGTGAAAAATACCAAATTCAGTGCAGAGTCCGAATCATTTAATTTTCTACATTTTTTTGGAAATAAATGGTCTTTTTACATATTTGGCTAGAGCTGGTTTTTAAACCGATAGACGCACTAAAACGGCGCACTAGGCGTTGTCCCCGGAGTCGCCGTCGTTAACGAAGGAGAAGGGACAGAACATAGTCTGTGCACAGTGCCCTGTTTTTCGTGACGTCGTAGAGATCGATTGTTGAGTCCGATGGGCCGCCATCTTCTCCCCAATTTTCGCTCGCGTTCATGAACCAAGACGGCGGCCCATCGGACTCAACAATCGAACTCTACGACTTCTCGGAAAAATAGAGGACTGCGATCAGTCTAAATTGAACATAGCTGGTGTGGCCATGTGCAGCTACAACACTCGTGCGTTCATAAGCCTGGTTCTCATATAATCGTCCCGATCGTCTCTGTCGCTTCTGTCGCTTCAAAAAGTTTGCTTGCTCCAATCACCTCACATTTTGCAAACGACAGAGACGATCGGGGCGATCATATGAGAACCAGCCTATAGCTTGCAAGGACAAAAGCTTCAGGTCCCGGGGGGGGGGGGTACTCAAAAAAGTTTTGTACGGGGAGGCTCCGCCCGGAGATCCAACCCCTTACCCTTTTATATACCATTTTGATAGAAAAAGGTACCCCTTTTGTATACCTTTTATTGCAAAAAGGCACCCCTTATATATACCTACACGACATCACATATACCAAAAACGGACAGTTTTCTTGTAATATTTATGTAGCGCTTAATAAATTGAAACGATACAGCCAAAAGTTGCGTCTGCTCGAAATATATGACATAAAGGCCTTTTAAAATAACATTATGGCAGATTTCCCTTCCCTTTCATATACCTAAACTTGTGAAATCCCTACCCTTTTATATACCTGGAGCCTGAAAAAGGTACCCCTTTCGGGCGAAGCCTTCCCGTAAAGGCCATTATAGGGAGTAGGGCCCGGGGGGTTTCAGATTATCGTGCGACTCAACTTCATATACCGTAAAATTCCGGTTATAAGCCCTGGGCTTATACAACTTCGCAAGGGGTTTTAAGGGGGCTTATAAGCGGAGGGGCTTATATCCGGGAGGGCTTATACGCGAAATAGAAAAAACGTTTTGGGAACGAGCTACGGGAGTGTTGATCGAAATACTTAAGTTTTAAAGTTAAAAACGCATAATAAAGCACAGGCGGCCCAAGCGCACTATGTGAATTATTATTATGGAACACCACCAGCCAGCGCTCACTCACCGAAAACGCTTCAAAATGGCCTGAGAAGCGGGCGAACAGCAAAGAATACAACAAGGCTATAAGGTTAGTCGATTTTATTAGCAGAACATTACATATTATTCCTTTTGAAACAAAATCGTTGAGTTCCCATACAACCCCTTCCAGGTCATAAATCGCATCTTTGTAACACAACACTGCTCAAAGGTAAGGGTCACGTTCGCTTATACTTTATGAATAATTCACATAGTGCGCTTGGGCCGCCTGTGAATAAAGCAACATTCATCCCTGTTCAGTTCTGTCAACCGGCAGAGGGGGGCTTATAATCGAATGTATTTTTTTTTTGTTTTCAGGTAGATGGGTCTATAACCGGGGAGGGGGGCGGGGTTATAAATTTTATGGTAGTCTATTTAGAGGATTTACCTTTGTTAATACTTCTGCATCTTGTTGAATGTTGATGACACCGACGACGACGAAACTCGAATGAAACCCCCAAGAACTGGCGCGGCCCTATTGGCCACTCGGTTAATAAGAACGTAGCCACATGTACACCAAGTGTACCTTCTGCTCCAATTACGTTTGGGATCGCGTGACGCGCGACAATCGTCTGCGGCAGGCGTGACATTACTAGTGCATTAATTAACAGTTTGAGATTTTCCTTGGAGAGGTATGTAGATCTTCAGAGTTGTTTTGACTCCTTCTCTCTTCTGTTACCGGCAAGAATAAACTAAGCAGGTAAGTAAGAACCGTGCTCCATTTCGCGACCGGGGAGACTGAAGTCTTTTGAAAGACGATTTCCTGGAGATTTCGGAGACTCTGATTTTCGAGTCTGCATGAGCTCGGTCTTAACCACATCGTTTACTGAAACTTGTGGGCTACGTGTGTTTCCGTAAACATGTTGGAAGAACAGTTAATTCGATAAAATTAACTCGGATCGCTGATTTAAATAAGAATAGCAGCTATTCAAGAAAGAGGAAATATACAATAGCTGCTATTTTTACAAATCAACGATCCGAGTTGATCCAGTCCGACTTTCGTTCCTGCCCGCTTATGTTTCAAGTTTCTTACTGGCTCGCATGCCTTGCGTAGCCCGCAGGTTTGCTCGCATCCTAAAATACGAGGACAAGAATGAGTATGAGTCTAATGCTAGATGTTGTTCTGCTATGAACAGTTTAGAACGTAAACGTAACTGAATTGAACTTCGAAACTCGATCTCTTGCTATCGTAAGGTCTCTATGTGTGCAGTGTACCTGACCTTTAGACAAAACAGAATTTGAAGTGCTGTTGTCAGATTTCTGATAACATTAATATGAAACAAAAGGTGCAGTATGTGGTGGTATGTATGTGGCCCTAAATCCCTTGTTCCGGACACTATAATTTTGATAGGAAAGAAAGTTTTGATCAAAACAAACCTTTCCAAAGATTTTTGATGTTGTTAATGTTTGTTGTTGTTGTTTTTTACATTGTTTGTTGTTGTCTTCTATTTGATCACAGGTAGCCCAAGCTCCCAAAGGAGCCATCGACATATGGCATTGCGTAATAACGTTGTTATAAGAGTTTGTATGGGAATATAATGGTCATAAAAAAATCGCAAAATTATAGGGGAAGAAGATCTTAGTCATCTTATAAAATCGACTTACCTGCCCTCTTGTGTTTCTATGCCATTTGGAGGCATTTCAAAGCGATTCCAGTGGGTTTTAGGTTCTCTGTTTTCCTCTCTGTTTTCTTCTCTTTTTCCTCAGAAATTATATATGGAGAGGAAAACAGTGAATTTAAAACCTACCGAAATCGCTTCGGAACGTCTCCAAATGACATACAAAACGCAAGATATACACAGAAGAGGGCAGGTAAGTCGATCTTATTCCCCTATTTTGTAGTATTTTTTACGATAGTTTTTACGTTGAGGGCTCCTTTAGGAGCTTGGGCTAACTGTAATTTGATCCGCAAACTTGGACACAAAATCCTGTTTTCCCCAATTTAGCACTAACAGGGTTGTAGCATCATTAAGGGCTATCCACTATTAATAAAAGACGACAATCGTCAACATCCATCATTCCCTTATGTGTCTGTAAAAATTAAGGTCAACAGCACCCAAAACAGCCGAGACATGAGCATTTTAAAAGATGAAGGACGAGCAAAATTTTGCCTTATGAATTTATTCATAAAGCGGGGGGGGGGGGGGAGATAAAGGAGACCTGTGTTACCTGTCCCTTGGCAGTTAGTTGTAAGCTACATATGATTGACAGAAGTCTTTTGACAACTTCATAGTCAGAGTTTTGACTGTGAAGTTGTTGAAACTGATTGTAAATTTGTTCAAATTCCAGTTAATCCAGGCAAGATGCACAGGGCGACTTTTCTTCAAAACATAAAGAAAACTAAAAGCTACATATTTGGACCGCTTTGCTCTTGGCTCAACAGTGCTAAGTTCACAGGGTTTCACAGTTCATCACAAGATACAGGAAATGGTGACAAAACCACTACTTGGACAAGTTCATCCCACTTTAGCTGTCTCCCAACACAAGAGCTAGCCCTTGGCTACAAGCCACCTATTGCAGAGAGACCATACCTACCTGGATCATCAGCTGGGGGATTTCCTGAATTTCTTCCTGGACCTAAAGAGGATGGTTCATTCCCTGTGGCTTACAAAGTGAAAAATCCTGATCACTTTGACATCAAAGATTGGTCACGTGTATGTCGGCAGCTGGTTGATGCTGAGCTCGCAATGTCTGATGCAATACTTATCAGGTAACATATATACAGTGTGGATATTTGACGGGTTTTGTGGTATTTGACAAGGTGGGAAAATGCGAGAATTCACTGAAATGTCTGCAAGTATTAGCTGTTAAAACATAATAGTAGTCCATGCTGAAGATGAATTTGACAACCAGACTATTCCAGTGGTTCAAGAGTTAGTCAAATAAGGGATTCAATTTAGCAAAATGTGTTGACTGGGTGTAAAATTTAGACAGACAGACAGTTATAACAGTTCAGTGTAGCCTGCACTCAATATTATTTGTGTTATAGAAATATTTATTAGTCAAATCATCATTCTAGGAATCTACCACTCTACAACATGGAAGACTTCAAAAGTTTTCTCCACCACCTTGGCTACAAGTTTTTTGAACATGGAGTTACAGGGTACAGAACCCAGCTGGGTGAGCATGTGTACACAGCCTCTGATGACCCCCCTGAGGTGACAATGGAACCACACAATGAGTGTTCATATTCACCTTTCTTTCCCAAAAAGGTAGAAGTAAAGTTAGTCAAACAACCTTTCACGAGGCAATCAAATTTGCCGCTACATTTTGTGATGATTCGAAATTGTTCGATGAAGCGTTCAGGTATTTTGCAATTGTGTTGCAGGTTGTAATGTTTGTAAATTGATGATGCCTTTTTGGTGTGACCTTCTACGCGCTCGTGTAAGTGTCCATGTGTATACCCCACATATCCTGCATCACACAGGTTACATTGGAATTGGTAGACGATCCATTGTTGGTTAACAATAGGGGGCTTAACTTCGTGATGCTTAAGTTGTTGCTCGAGCTTCTGGCTTACAAACACTGGTTGTACAGTCACGTTCAATTTCGAACTTAAATTGTTCAGGTGTTGTTTAACATAATTAGCTGAAGACTGGTCCTTAAAGGGTAGCACTACTCTCACAATTTCCGATGGTACATCTGGTGGTGGGCAGGGCTCTTGAATTGAGACCCTTTTTTTAACGATATCGTATCGTTTATCGACGCATCAGATAGTAGGCGAAGATATTGCGATTTGTCCATAACAACAACCCCGGACCCTTTATCCAGTTTTGTGACAACGATGTCATCGCGTTTTTTCAGATGTACCATCGGAAATTGTGAGAGTAGTGCTCAGCTGATTATGTTAAACAACACCTGAACAATCTAAGTACGAAATTGAACGTGACTGTACAACCAGTGTTTGTAAGCCAGAAGCTGGAGCAACAACTTAAGCATCACGAAGTTAAGCCCCCTATTGTTAACCAACAATGTATCGTCTACCAACTCCAATTTTTTTTATTTGTAACCTGTGTGATGCAGGATATGTGGGGTATACACGTGGACACTTACACGAGCGCGTAGAAGGTCACACCAGAAAGGCATCATCAATTTAACGTGCAAACGGATTCCATCCGCGCTAAGATGTTCGTTTAGGTCGTTCTTTGTTTTATGCTTATTTTGTAGCGTTCCTTATTTGCATACTGAACAAGTCTCTTGATAATGGAGTCAAGATGACTCTGAAACGTCAAGCAGTATTAAATATTTCTTGGTTCTTCTTATAAATTACATGTAAGTCAGGCTATAATAAATTAAGTGTTGTAATTAGTATTTTTTGAATTTTGTAAAACAGACCAAATTTAGTTATTCTCAAGGCCTTGTGCATCAAACATAAAAAACATACAAACTGTTTAAAAAGTCCAGCTTACAATTCTAAAGAAACAAGAAACTTCAAGAAGTTTATAATCTGGCGATTAATGTTTGACCACTTCTTTTCAGTTCTTTTTTAAAATTGGCTAGAAAAATAAAAAAGGCACGGCGCAGCACAGTAAATAGACTGTCCACAGCCCTCTCTTTTTCGTGTTTTTTCGATCGATGAGCGCCGGTGAGAATGGCGAGTGAACTGGACGCCAGCGCAAAACGGAAGAAGCAAGGAGGTGGGGCGGGGGTATTTTTCCTTCACTCGCTTCCCCCACTCCCTCCGCACACTCGCGCTTCGCGCTCGCTTCCTTTGCTTTTTTGCGTTGAAAAATCGAGAGGCTGTGAACAGTCTACTCAGTAAAAAAATATTTACAAAAGCAGTCACTTGAGAAACACACAAGTTGTGTTTGCATGAGTCACGGAGTGTGCGTGAGCTGAATTTCCCTTATCGCATCATCTATTGCCTTATGCCACATGCCTTGCCGGATAAATTTATGCTTATAGGCATGCAAATATTTTTTTCTCCAAATGTTGAATAAAATAAACCCAAACCAGTTGAATGACAATAAAAGGGAGTCCATTTCACGCCAAAATAAAAAGTAGACTGAGGCCATCCCGTTGTATTTCTCCGTTTAGCGTCGTCCGACGACTCAAGTCCGAGTTTTGCACCAGTCAAGAAGTTTGGAGAATTGAACCAAAATTTCCCTAATTACGTTTTTGATCCACTGATGCATAAACAAATTCCTGTCTGGGCTTGCAAATATTTATTTTGTTCCGAATCTTACATAAAATGCGCTCAAACCACTTAAATGGCATAAATTGATTTTGGTTTAAATAAAAGAAGCTTAAAAATCAAGTTTTTGAAGTTTAACTGCTATTTTGTTAGAAAAACACAGCTTTCAGTGGCATTCACGAAGTCGCGTGATTGAAAGCACGCAAATAGAGAATACCTGACTACGTGATTCAGCAGGTAATTTCCCCTTGTTCGGCGTGCCCTGACAAATTTTTTGCTGGGTTTGCAATTTCCTTTCGATTCCAAAAATAAACTCAAAACACTTGCATAACACTTTTCTTTTTAGCATTGTAAGTAGTTTTCTATTCGTAAGCTTTGTAAGTAGTTTTTTTTGTTTTTGTTTTTTTGTAAGCGTTGTATATTTTTGGTTTGTAAGCAATGAATAAAATAAAGAAAAAAAAAACACGAAAAATAATTCATTTTTCATTTAAAAATAGTTTGGACATGTCAAAACGCAACGTGAATACTCAGTGCTTGCATCAAACCGTACGCTTGAATTAAAAAAATAAATATTTCACAAAAAGCAGAGCGCAGAGAATTCGTAAATATTTTTAAAATAGATGTATGATTATTTATAACTACAGGCGAGCGATCGCCAATAAACATCAAAACTTGCGTCACCAAGGAGTCGCCTGGGCCCGTGGGTAATCGTTCCATTTTTAATTAGCTTGGACATGTCAAAACACTTCTCGGCTTTGCATTTGAAACATTCAGTGCCTGCTGAATCAAACGGACGAATGACACAAACATACTACACTCCACACTGAACAGAGAGCGGAGTGTTCATAATCTGAGCGATGCTAACCGAAACATCAAAACTTGCGTGACTGTGACCAAGGAGTCGGCTGGGCCGTGTGCGTCTGGAAAGATTTACTGACAAAAAAAAACAAAATCTGACACAGATTATGAATCGGGCCCAGGCCCCGCCCGATTAATAAGATTACCTTGAGTGACTTAAACTACTGGTAGGGTCATCACAAAGTGCGAGGCAGCGAGGCATGAGATCCATTCTGGTTAGCCTACGTAGCACTGTGGTTAGCATAAATGGCACTACAGTTAGCCTAAGTAGCACTCCAGTTAGTCTGCCTCGTTGCCTTGCCTTGCACGCCTCCCTGCCTTGCACATTTGTAAGACTCCTACTGGTAAGGTAGTCGACTAACAAAGCTCTTTTTCTTTAGATTATCATGTTCTGTCTAAAGGAACCAGACTCATTCTGTGGTGGTGAAACTGTACTTTTGAAAAACCAAGATCTGACCTCCATATTAGATCCTGAGGTGACTAGAAGGTTTGAGGAAAAGAAAGTACGCTATCAATCTTTTCTGCCAAACAAAAACACACAGGTTGATCTCCAAAAAAGCTGGCAAGACAGATTCTGGGTGGATGATCCTCAGGTTTGTGTAAATTGCAATGGTTTCATTTCTTTATCAGCCATTTATCAATTAAAATTGAATTATTTATTTTACCAATTTCGAGAGGAAAGCACATGACAGACATGAGTAGAGAAACTTTGTTGCTGCCCTTAGCGCTTATGGGCATACTAAGCAGTAAGTCAGTAATTTCTAGAAGGCCTAATTGCAAGTCTAAATCTGAGCCTGATTATGTTTTAATACAACAGGCAGTGGAACAGATTCTAGAATCTAATGGATGGAGCTTTTCTTGGGATCAAAATAAAAATCTGAGACTCTGGTACCTCCACTCACCTGTCATCACTCACCCGGTGACTGGGGAGAAGATATGGTTTAATCAAATAACAAGTCATCATGCAAGCTATTTCAGAGCTCTCCCTCTATACAAGAATACCAGTATCTCAGATGATGAGTTTCCTTTTCATTCCTACTATGGTGATGGAACAGCCATTGAGCCCGCAGTCCTTCAGCATATTAGAGCAGCTATGTGGTCATGTGCAATGGGGTTTCGTTGGCGAACATTTGACGTAGCTGTGTTGGATAATCAACAGGTTTTACATGGAAGAATGGGATGGACTGGGGAGAGGCGACTTGTGACTTCACTGATAGACGAGTGAACTCATCAAAATATTTCTTTTAATTTTAAAACAATATTAGGACAGATAGCCTTACAAACTCATTGATCAGTGTTTTAAATAAGTCTACATTTTATTAGTTAAAGTTTTAATTGTACAGTAACAAGAAATAATTATCCAGATTTTTAAGTTTATTTAAATTTAGGGTTTTTTAGATTTTAAGCGATGAAATGAGCATATCCACTGAATTCAAATCACACTGGTGAAAATAGCAGTTAATATCTTTCTCCTGGTCAATTATATGCCTAGCAATGGGAAAAAAGCCAAACAAGGCATTTAGTTCTGATATAATTTATTAGTTTATTATTTACTCGAAACTCCAAAACTCCTTGTTTCTTTGTAGTGGCATTTGTTTGTCAAAATGCCTGTTTGTGCAGCTCCATTTTGCTCAAACAGAGCTCCAAAAAATACAAAAACAAGGAGTTTCGACTATTAAAATTTTCCCGCCAAACTTCAGGCTGAGCTCTTTGACGTCACGCATACATTACCAGCTCCAAGATGGCAGCGTTCAGTTGTCGAGTTTTGGGAAAGATTTCGTAGGGTTATAGCGAATGTTGGAGGGTGAAATTTTGGTGAATAACATATCTTTGTATAAACGTTTTATTGGCGTGAAGAAAATAAATGGCCATTCTGGAGTGAAGTTCTCCTTTAATACTGTATACCAGTAGCTTATCTCTGTATAAATTTTCTACCTCCTAGAATGCTCTGTTGATTTCTCATACAATCCTTTTTTTACTATAAGCCGGCTATGAAGGACAAACAGCTCTGGGTACAAGAATGATTTGGCTGTTCATGATAGTTTGGATGTATTTTGTAAGATGTAAGATTATGCACCACTGATTCAAAAATGCCTTTTTCCTGACATGTGCCAACCTCAAGCTCAACATTCAGTCATTGTCACTTTTGCCATGTGGATTGATGATAAATTTTAGGTCAGAATGTTATCAAAAGGATGTGACAAGTTTATGTGACAAGTTTTGGTGACGGTTATGTCTTTTAAGAATAAAAACAGGTAATCAAAGCCCACTTGTAAACTTTTCTAGTAAGATTGCTTTGTACAAGCAAAAGGTAAGGTCCAGGCAACAACTCAATTCACCAAATGAATCTGACTGGAGAAATGTTTACTTGCAAATTTGAGGAACCACTCACATTTTGCCAGTTTGAGACTCGTAACTCTGGAAGTTGTCAGAGTGGTGTATAATTAAAGCTTCGATTTCTCAAAGCATGCAGCCACAGCCATTGCAGTTTTTTCAAGATTCACTTGTTGAAGATTCACCAATACTGCCACAACCACTCCTTTAGGAAGCTTTGTGTTAGAATGCTGTGGTCTGATCAGCAAAACACTGCTTGCTCCTACTGCTGTTCCTGAAAGAAATTGAAAGGGTAAAATTAATAAGGTCAGCTAGTAGAAACAAAAATTGAGGACCTAGCCTGACCATTAGCATGCTCAGTTGTCAATCAGCAACCAAAGCATAAACAGCTGGCAAACAAACCTATACAAGCTGCACTTATTTCATAAAACTTGCATTTTAGTACCAGAAAGGTATGTATGAGGTGCCATCTCTATAATTATAGTGCTTAACTCCAATTTCGCAAGCATGAACTAAGGTCTGCTCCCCTAGTATGGATGTTATTTAATCACAGGAAATTACTTTCCAAAGCAGTTTGTTAGGTTGCCTTAACAATTTACTGAATAACCATTTATGCACTTAATGGGTAAAGAGAAGCATTGGCCAGCTTCTAATAGCCCTTACATCTTGGCTTGTATTATAAACAGCGTTCACTTCCATTTTATTCAAACCATACTATCCTATCATGACTTCACAATAACCTTTTGAGTTTGTGCTGCAGTAGAGAAACCTAAAGCTTACTTGATTTATGATGGGCACTTACCAGTATGAAGTACAGTTTCTGATTGATGATAACAGCTGCCAAAATCCTGTTTTTCTGGAATAACCACCCAGCCCATTCCATAGCCACCATCTTTGTGTCCTTTACTTTCTGTGTTAGCTACAACTTTCCAGAGATCAGTTACGGTTTCAGGTCGAAGAAATCCTGGAAGATATCCTGGCAAAAAAAGTGCAATTTAAAGTGTAAACACACTACATTTACAGCTTTGTCCACTTTTTGACCTAGAATTTTGATAAGGAATTGAGTGTAGAAAGGGGAAAGCCAGAGAGAGTGCTAAATTATTGAGTCACAGTATAAGAAACACACAAGAGGCAAATAACTATCACTAGTAATAAGTATTGGACCTTTTCTTGTTCTGTGTTTGTGTGAATATCAACAACAGCATTCTGAGCCTGAGTGATAGGTCCTTATAGGTCCTCATCAGGTCATCAGCTAATTGTGCATGAGCAGGTTAAGAACTGCACAGTGTTACATGTAAGTTCTGCAGCTTGTAGTCAGTTTCAATTTCAATTTAAACTGGTCTCTTAAATTTCTAGTCAAAAATAAATTTAAACTATGTTTAACATTATCCTCATGAATTAGAACATAACCAACCTGTGGTGATGAAGTTTTCCTTGTTTACACAACCTATCTGCTTGGCATAAAGCAGAGAATTCCCAAATTGAACAAGATCTTCCACTGTAGACATGAATCCCCCTCCAGCCCACTTGTGGGAGTTGTCAACATATGGTGTATTTACAAGATGTCCCTTGTTGTCACGCTGATAAAATCTGAAAAATCACAGAATATTTTACATCAGGACCTCACATGTACTAATCAAGGTGTAAACTTGTGTATACCAAATTAATAACATCATTATGAAGGTGACAATTTAATTTAACACATCAAGGACTCTTTAACGGTAAGTATAATTTGTTTGTGACACAAACACTTAGGACATGCTGGTATCGATTGATGGATTTCAGAATATCACATAATTATGAACCGATTGGTAATCAATAGAATCACATGGCCTGTAAAAACGTGCATACATTTGTTTGGCTCTTTAAGTTTGGTATTGCATCAAACTGCAACTTCAAAGTGGGCTGTTTACATGATATTGTACTACTAATCAGTCAATTAGTGATTGGTTACTCAATAAAATTGCCAAATGTCGTCAATGCCTGATTCCCTCTATGGCGCACACCTGCAGGGAATCATGGAAGCTGTATTCATCAAACCATGCGCAAGACTTAGCATAAATTATTTGATGAATACAAATACCTTGATTCCCTGCAGCACGCACCATAGAGGGAATCGCTGTTAATGGGCAATGAAATCAACAATTCAACATAACCTTGCCCTATTATGAATAATCCTATCATTGAATTCAGCACATGTGTTTTCCATGCCAAGATCTTTAAACAGTTTTTTCATGAATGAAAGGAAGTCTTGACTAGATGCACCCTCTATAACGGCACTCAGTAATGTCCAGCCGTGAGTGGTGTATAAATAGCTTGTACCAGGAACTGATAGCAGTGGGTCATCTTTGAACAGTGAAATGGCCTCTGTTACTGTGTTGAAATGATCCTGGGTAAAAAAAGATATTCTTAATCAACTATAAATATTTAGTGAATACATTATTCTACATGACATGAGCGTGGAACAAAGAAAAAATCTGAGTCCCCGATGGGAATGATTTTGACATTGCTGATCCTAGCAGTATGCAGGACGCGTGTCACTTATCAACCTAGTAAATGGCCTAGCTCACAGCGAGTCACGTAGCTCAGTTGGTTAGAGCGCCCAACCGGTATCTGGGAGGCCATGGGTTTGATTCCCGTCGGGGACTCAGATTTTTTCTTTGTCCCACGCTCGTGTCATGTAGAATAATTTCTTCACTATTTATCACCGAGCTTGAAATCTACCATCTTTATTATTTACTATAAATATTTAGTTCTTTTGACCATTTTGATGCTAACAATAATTTAGATTGAAGTAGATATAGATGGTTTTAATTAATGCCATATTCATGTAGGTAGTTAGGTACATACTCAGGTTATTTACCTCAACATAATAGCCTGGTGAGGTTGATTGACTGTGATGGTTTAAGAAAATATCTATACCCACTCCAAGGAAGGTTGTTCATTAGAAATTCAAAGGGTAAGGGAGGTTTCAAAAGCCAAAGATGTTAAAGAAAAGTATGATGAACATCTGGCATTTCATGGGGAGTGGGGGCATTCAAACCAAAAAACCTTCTGTGACAGGAATGCCGATTTTCCAAGGTATCTGTATAATGTAATTTGATTGAGTGGAGTACAATTCAGGGTGTACAGGCAAGTAATTTCAAAATCAGCCGAGTGTATAGTGCAAGGACGTATTCAAAATTTTGAGCAGTTGTCCTGGGTTCCTTACACATTTATAAGTTGTCATAATGCCCAACCTTAACATAGAATTCTTCAAATGCATAAACACTTCGTTGCCTACAGGTGCAAATGTTACTCGTTGTACCTGCAAGTCAGAGCACATCAGGTATCACATACAGTCCCAATTAATTACAGTAAAACATGTATTTTTAATAGTGTAATGAACTCAATCATGCATTAATTGTAAATTATGTATTTATCATGATTATCTATGTCACTAATCAGATACTGTAAGTCTTGGCAGAATGGAATAAACACAAAACCGTACACAGTTCAGTCTGATTGATTTCTCCTAAAAATACAATAATTTTATACCAATTGCCAGTTGTGTGAACTTTTTTTCTGCTATTTTACACCATATCTGTAATTTTTCAGACAATCACTTTGTATTTCTCTATTTTACATATTTTCTTTATTTATTTCCCTCATTGTAATGGCATGGATACAGAAGGTTATGAAAGATACATAGAAGTAACAAAGCATTATAGAATCCATACAGACACAGACAAACTACAAATAAACAAATTTTGACTACAGAAATATAAAGTTAACTAAGCTACATCCCTTAAAACTAGCTGAAACCCTTTGAGGTTTCAGTAGCCAGACTGTTAAATGGTAGCCACTTCAGATGCATTTTATTTGCATCATTGTGACTGCTTGCTGTTACTCTGCAAATTTGGATGAATTTAATAGTTTGCATGAAAGAGTGGTAAGAAGTGAGGGCATGATCTCAGGCTAAATTAGCCAAATAACAGCAAGCAGTCAATATTATGTAATCTGCATCTGAAGTGGCAAACGTTTGGCCAACAGTCAACTGACAGTCCAAGTGGAACAGTTTTGTACTTGTCATGTGCAACATTTTACCAACAGAGCTGTGAAGATAAAATTGGGATAAGGGAAAGAAAATTTGTACAAAACAACCTCACCTGACTGTGCCTTGTCAGTAGGGACCATGACCTGTCCTTTAGAAGCATTGCTATTTTTGTTCTGTTGAATAATGATTATTATATAATGATATAAGATTTATGGACACAAAACTCTCAAAGGAACAGACAATTTCAAACCTTTTCACATATTCTTATGAAACTCTCAGCAGTTACTATTTACATAACTATGCCATACTAGAACACACACTTTTTACCACTGTGACCCCAGTATATCCCAGACAAACAGATGTCTGTAAATTGAAGGTGAATTCGTTGCTGTCATATTCATGATTGTTGATGCTTTCACCATTCAAAAAATTGTCAATAAGGAGGCAGTGTGGCTGAGTGGTTAGGGCACTGGTCTTAAAATCTGAAAATAGTCTAGTTTACAATGTAATTCTTGTTCTGACTAATGGCTGGAGTTGTTTTATGGTAGACCCAAGTTCCAACCCTCAGGCATACTTGTTAAAATCTGTAGATAGCCAACTGGTTAGTCTCCTGCCATTTAGCCTCCACTGACATTTCCCACCTGTGCCCACCTAGTCCATAACCCACATACCATGTTCTCTTTCATTGTCTTGTTCTCTTCATTAGATGACATATGTTTTTTGTAATGTCTTATTCCACCAAGATGAGAGAGCAAGTGTCTGGTCGTGAGGATCACAGGAGTCCCATTGAAGGTCTTTTCAGGAAATGAAGCTACATATTTTTGGATTGGAGCATCAAGGTCTAATATCCCTTGCTCCCATAGCTTGGCTGATGAAGCAAGCAGAAATTACAATGTAATTAAATGTCAAGTACATTGTGTGCTGAGGATGATCAACTAAGAAAGTTTGTCCTGTCTGTGGAACTGAGTGGTATAATGTAAAATGTACCAAGTTGTACATATGTACCTAGGGAAAATTGAACCATATTAAATTATCATTTCCTCTTCATTTTATAATTATGTGTAACTGAACTGGACCAATAGAGGGACAGACTGACTGACGGATTGACTGACTAACTGGCTGGCTGGCTGACTGACTGACTGAATGACTAATTGACTGTCTGATTGACTGACTGACAGAGGGATGGATGGACGGACAGACTGACTGAGTGACTGGCTGGCTGACTGACTGGTCATTTCTCAGGGTCCTACAAAGTGTCAGCCAGCCAATTAAAGAACAACATACAAAGGGCAATTTGCTTCAGAACATCACTCGCCTATAGCTGTTGCAGTTAGAGGTTTACTTATGCTTGCAATCCTCATAACAGTTTTTCCAGAACACAATACTCTATTCTCAATGTCTGCAAATCCAAACCCTTCACTCCACACAGTTTTTCCATCAACACTCACAGCTACACAAACTCCAGGAGAACCTGTCTCTTCTTTCATACACCTGATGATGGATTGTGATTCCTCTATTGCAGATTGCAGGGTCCAAGACGAGCAGTGATTTCCGTTTGTCTTTTCTTTAGTCTGTTGCAAAGGTTAAGGATATTGTTTGTTTGTTTATTTAAGCCCGAGGGGGAGGGGGATGGGGAGGGGGAGGGGGTCTGGCTAACCACAGGAATTTGATCATGAGGTCTGTTCCCAGGGTAGGGATTTTGATTGTACGTGATGTCTCCTGGGTGGGGAAAATTGACATGGTCGCCATCTTGGCTTTCTGCCATCTTGAAAAATTTCAAGCAGGTATTTGGATGAGATTCTTGTGTTTGAGCAAGGTGGGTGATACATGTTTTATTGAAACCATGACAAATTTTTGAATAATAAGAGTGGTTAGTTATCTCTTGAAGATACAGTATTGTTTTTTGGTCATTCTAATCATTGTTTGCTATCGCTTTAATTTACACTGTCAAATTGACTTGGTGGGTTCATGTCCCCTTAAGAACTTTGACTGATCTCGACTGGTAGACCTGGTAACAAAGTCCTCTTCTTTTCCCCTCCCCACCTCCCGCCCCATACCCAGTCCCCCCATCTCGCGCCTCTCGACTGGTCTGGTAACAAAGTCCTCTTCCTTTCCCCACCTACCCCCTCCCGCCCCATACCCAGTCCCCCCATCTTGACTCCTCTTGACTGGTCTTGTAACAATGTTCTCTTCCTTGCCTTAGGGCATGGCTGATGATAGAAACATTTATAGCCTCACTAGGATATGTTAGGATACCTAAGAGTATTATTAAGGGCTAACCCTCCTAGAAGGGTCAAAAGATAGCATGTAAAGGGTTATCCCTAGGGCTACAACTGTATCTCTGCCAAAAAATCCATGGAAACCTGAAGCCATTGATAGATTTAAGAAGCAGTTCAATGGCCTCGGGTGCCCGCGGCCATATTCACTTCTTCACCTTTTTCCAATTAGGGTCTGGTCAATTGGCTGCTTCTCTTTTCCGTTTTGTTTTATTGCTTGGCTGAACAAGTACAGCTTTGTCTGTCAAACCTTCACTTTGGTCAAGACTTTTGCCTATTCCAGCAGCCTAACTGTTGCCTTGACTGTCACTCTGAATTTCTGTATTGTCCTGGCTTGGATTTGCTGCTTTTGCCAGCATAGTTCTCTGAAATAATTCTCCAGCTTTATAACTGTGCAAAGCTATGTTTATAGTTAGCAGGAACGTGACAGTAATCTAACTGCCCTAAACTTGACCCTCCTAGAAGGGTAACCCTACCTCGAGCTTTTGCACGACTTAAATAAACAAAAAGTTGACCTTCCTAAAAGGGTAACCCTTCTAGGAGGGTTACCATCCCTCCATGTTAACAGGCCCTAAAATGAGATGGAAATAGGTGCGTCCATACTATGGTCTTTTTCACATCGAAGCACCTTGTTTTGAAAGGATACAGAGACTGACTGTGAAGAGTAATTTTCCTTTTCATCGCATTTCCTTTCAACACTTGTGGCCCTAACTCTCTTCCTCTGTTTCTTTCCATATAAAATTCCCGAAAATCCCACTAATCCAGCAAGTCCAAATCCAAGTAAAAAGGCAGCGTTGGATCTTTTCTTTCCAGCCGAAGTGAGTGTCGATTGACAGTTAGTGAACTGATACAGGTGTTTCACCCTTCCTAAAACTCTACGACCTTGTTTCACAAATACAAATGTTGCCGCCATATTGGAAGAAGAATGAACGGATATGAACGTCGAACGTCGAAGGCACTGGAGACGAGTTCGTTGCGCCGCCAGTCAATAAGCGGCAATTTGTTTTCACAATGCGCGGTAATAGTCTGAGCATCAAAATCAAAACAAAATGGCGAATGAGCTCAGATCGCACAGATTTGCAAAGGAAATGCAGTTTATCACCCGGGTTTTATCATGATACTTGTCTATATTGTGGGAATAGTGTTTCTTTTGCTATTGGCAGCCATCTTCTTCGGAAGGTATGTAATGCTTATTGATTCTGTTGCTATCACAGTTTTCTGCAAACGTTGTCTGAAAATTGCGTTACATTTGACAGGTTGCTGCTTGATTTTTTAATTTAAATTTTGTTGTTTGAAATTTTACAGCATCTAATGTCGCACTTTAAATAGGTATTCTAAGTATTTGGATAAAGATTGCAATAAAAAATAAAAAGGTTACAAAATTTTGCCTAAGAAAAGTAACTTGGCGTTAAGCTAAGTCATTTTGATTCAGATCACATTTTGAAGAGCTGCTACATATACAAGTGCTGCGCTGCGTTTTATAAAGGTATTCTGATTTGCAAATAGGCTGAGTACGTGTCGAAACATTACAACCCAAACTGTGTAATCCATTCTTTCCTAGGTTTTTTGCCTGGCTAGTGGAGATATTTGCACAGTTTTTCTTCCACATCGATCTGAAGGTTGACACACTTGGCTTATTTGCTGCAAATGGCATTGAGATAAAGTTCAAGAATGGGTTTAAAGTTGTAAGTTCAAAAAACCTTCCAATTACACATATGCCAAGACTCCCAAATACAGACCAGTGCACTAACTATAAATATAATTCAACAACCAAACAGCAACAACAAAGATCAGATTAAGTAAAAAGAAAAGACAGGAAGGTCTCAAAGGCCTTAATTCTATGATCCATAGGGAAGTGACGCACATCATACCAAAGTCAGTCATTCACTGGTTTAATTTGTATCGTTTTTAAAATGTTAGTATGATTATTTTTACAGTATTAGACGTTACATGATTAGAAAACAAAGAGTCAGTTGGAACATTATGATAATAAAACTGTGAATAATAAAAACAACAACAACAACAATAATAGTAATTGTTATTATTATAACTGTCTTTTTAGGGAATAGAAAAAATATGTCTTCACTGCAAGTGGACGTTGAATGACTCAAAGTGAGTTTGTTCAGTCAATTAGTAACTTTTAAATTATGTTGGAGAATATTTATCAATAATTATTTTTAGATGGTTATTCTGATATCAAATGTTAGTACATACACTTACTGAAGTATTTTTATTGCTGATATTTGATTACTGGTACATCAAAGAATGCCATACAGAGGAACAGTGCTTTTCTCTAATTTACTCTTCATACATAATCTGTAATACTGTATCTACCCAACATAACAATTACATGGTACAAACTTACTTAACTCTAACTAGGATTAAACTTGAGACAACTGCTGACTACTAATAAAACTTAAAATGTTGGACATATTTTTGGCACTGTTTGAACAGGTAAGCTTATCTACTGAAACTGAGTTCATTAATTAATTGAGGGATCAATTTTCACTTTTCTGCAAAATTGGTTTGAGGATAAAGGAGTCGCTGAAGTGTCCAAAAGAAAATTCCACAGCACAGTACCTCAATGTCAGATTGAATTTTTCATTACATGTGAAAAGTCGTGGGATGACAGCCCTTGTATGTCCTCTCAAGTTATTTGGACTGTCTACTTTGCCTGTTTGGCTGTTGTGAAAAGTTTTATCAGCTTTATTTCCTTTTCTTGCACATGTAGGAGGCTTTTTACTGTGTTATTAAGAAGTGTTGTGATAGAAGTAAGGAAGGGGAATGTTGACACCAATCTACACCAGCATCTGGATCAGCCAGCAAACTCTAGATCATCAAACAAATTTGGTGAGTTTTGAAAAAAGTGGTGAATCAAGCTGAGGGGCTGTGGATGAAACCCTACATCTATAGCACTCTGTAGGATAGTTTCATAAAAATGGGGGTCATCGTGCTCGTTTAAGAGAAAACGACCATTTGTTTCCCTACCGAGCTTAGTCTGAAGGGAATCTCGTAGTCTTCAGTGTGCGCGCGCTCGTGCACCGCTAAATGACGCAAAAACTTATGCGCAGCAAGGATGTGCAATACAATTCCGTGGAATCACCTTAAAGCTCCTAGTCAAGAACGAGTTGGCCGGATTCCTTATGTATAGTATCCTATCCTACCCAGGATCCCATGAGATTCTACAGTGCAATGTTGTCCTACATGTATGGTGTATGGGATATCTTACGGGATGAGGATCTTACTAACAGAATTTTAACTTAGAATCCAGTCAGGATCGATAGGATCCTGTTATGATCCTGCGTAACTGTTTATCAGCACAGGGGAGCCCCTTTCCTTTTCACCACTATTCGTTATAAATTAATTTTTCTTTGCTTACACAATACAGAATGTACAGTTGCTGACCAAAACAAAAATTTGTATCCCCTCAGTTACTGCACATAGGAAAACAATTAAAAGGCTTTTAAGAAAATGCTGTCAGGTATGTTGTGCTTTATACTTCTTGTATCTGGACTAGAGTAAAGATTAGGAAGGCACGAAACGTCATTTAATATAATTGTACATTGACAATTTGACATACCGGTACAAAGAAGGGTTAGTGTAACATTTGCTCTTGAAGATTTTCTTTTTAAAGACAATTCATGTACATGTATGTTTACAGTAACAATTACAATGATATAGAAAATGCATCCATTTCCCTTGATGCTGCTCATATGACTCTGTTCCCTATTAATTTTTTGACAGTACATAGGTATTCAAGTTTCTAGTGTGGAGGTTCTTCTTGGTAGCAAACATCATCCTGGTTCACTCACTCAGTGTATTCTTCCTGATGGTCTGCAGCTTTATGCCAAAACTGTCAATGATTAGTAAGTTATTAAACTTATAAACTTATTAAACTAATATTCATTAAATAAAAGATTAGGCTTCTGTATGTTGCATAATGTTTAATATGCATGCTTCATTTTGTACTATTCAGTTATTATAATTTATTGTGCTTGATTGTAATCCTATGTTTGCCACTGCCGATCAAAGTCATTATTAGGGTTTTTTTGTTCCAGTTTGTCTTCAACCTTGGTTATAAACAAGATTGGAACACAGTTATTCAAAACCATAAAGGTACATTGTACATTAAACACTGCAGCATTGTCTGTTAAGCATGAAATTTCTTGTAAAGCTCCATGCGAACCTACCATAGTCATGTAAGAGGACTGATATAGAGACTGATTCCAGGGGACAGGTTTGGAAATAACCTCTTCAAAGGAACTACTAACAGTACATGGCTCAAGATTTTAAATCTTGTTTTGCAATATGCATCATCTGAAGCATATTTAAAATATGGTAACGCAAACTTGACATACACACACACACACACTTAAATGGTGACAGGAAAACTATACAACCAAGACTAGAAAAGTAAACAGGTCATAGATTTATACCATGATCGCTCAATAGGAATTAGAAAGGGCTTGCGCCCACTATGTTTTAATGTACTTTTGCTAACATTGGCTGTGCTCTGGAAGAAATGTTATTTTGTATGTCTTGAATTTTTTTTTTCAGGATAAATCAGCCAAAGTGTTGGATCCTTGTGCAGAAATATCATGCTCTCTTATAATGGAAATTTCCCTTATACCCTTTGAAAGTATTCAGTCTATGGTAGGTTGTTCTTTTGCACGACTGTTCTCCTTTCATTGAGTAATAAGCCAATAGTCAGTCTTATTATAAGCCAAAATCTTAATTTGCTTTTTTTATTGTTACAGACAGCCTCTGTGCATGTGAACAATGTGGACGTTTTGCTATCAGAGGGTAAGTTAAAGGGAAAAAAAAAAAAAAAAAAAAAAAAAAAAAAGGAAGGAAACGCAAATGTCACATACATAGTACCAACCACCACTGAACTGACATGCACACTTCCAATTAACAACCAAAGCTTATTTTTGAATTAACTACTCAGTTTCTGCCAATACCAATTTTTTTTATTTAAAAAAACCCTGCATATAAGCTTGTAAATAAATAACAGTTCCACAAGGCTGAGTTTAAAATAAAAATGGGTAATATTATTATGAAAACTATTAAAATATGTAAAACTATTCAATAGTTAAGGTCTTGGTCATTTATGTGAAATTAACCTTATGGTACTGATTTGCATTGAGGTATAATAGCTTCATGAACCATAAACAGTGGAGTTGTTAGCTCTATCTATAATCTTAAAGAGGAGAACTTTACTCCAGGCTTCACTGTACAGTACATGTAATCTGTATGTACAACAGCCTGGAGGAAATTTGAAGTTGACAAACCATACTCTATTCTCCAGTGATAACCATTTCCAACAATAATTTTTTTTAAAAACTTGATCAGTTGACTGGGTACAAAGTTCACTTGTTTTATGGAGGGAATTCGTTTCTAAGTATAATCAGGGCTGTCATTATAATTAAGGGCCACAACCTGTAACACCTGTTACGGCTGAGTTCACTCAATGTTTCGGGTGAAGATGTCAATGAGTGTTACATTACACTTGCATACAGAGGGAAATGCTACTTGTGATAACTTAAATGTAACAGCTGCTTAAACACTCAATGACAGCCCTGTGAATGGCAGAAAGTAAGCTTATATCATTGACTTCAAACCTCAAAAACAATGTTAACCAAACACCAACGTTTGATTTGGATAAACCTGATTTTTAACCAAAGATTCCCTTAAAAGTAAATCATGTATGTACAGTACATGTCATAATGATTCTGATTGTAAATTACTGCGATTATCGAAAAAACAGAACAAAATGATTCATAGTCTCTTTACTAACCTGGATGACTGTTCAACAACAACTGTCTTCTAACACAAAATTTGAATACAAATGAGTTAAGACTATGTGCAATGAATAACTTATTCTGTTTAGTCAAACATTCACCTCAACAGTACATGTAGTTCAGATTAAAGCATCAATTGGTGGAGATAGTCAAGTTCTGCTTTACAACAAAGGGGCTTAAAAACCTCCTTCAGCTCTTACTAATTTAAATATAAAGAAAAAATGCAATTTGTTTTAATTTGTTCATCCAATCATTTAAAGTTAACTTTTAAAATGTCATTTTCATCAAAATACAGCCAATACAGATAAAATAATGAATAGAAGTTAAATTATTTTGAAATTGATAATATTATTGTTACTTTTGGCTTCATTTACTGTGATATTTTATTTTTAACTGCGCACGCAGTTCATGTTCTGCACTTAGTTTTTTTTTTTCTCAGTGACCAGACTGATGCCCCCGCAGGCCCGCTCGGCCAGTCATGCGTCACGCAATGTTTAAAAGCTAGAAATCACCTACTAAGGGGAAATTTTCTAAAGCTTTCATCTTTACTTAGCAAGTTTAGGGTGGAATGTTCTAGTTTGAAGCGTTTGACTCCAAAAAATACTACATTTTCATGCTTTGAAAGAAAAAATATATTTTAGCAGGCTAAAATCTTTAACTAAAATAATACCATTACGTTGGTGTCAAAGAAGGTGCTGACATGACAAGTTTCACTTTCGATTGGCTAGACATCGAGTCACGTAATGTTTTAAAGCTATTAATTGCCTACTTTTCAAATCTTTGCGAATCCTTTGGTCTTTACTAAACAAATTTATTAGAAGTATTTTTCTTTTAAGTGTAATCTATTTTTTTAGCTGTGTCATGAAAGGATTTTGGAGATATGAAGAAAAATTTCCTTCACAAACATGCCCTGACTTGTACCGCTTACGTCATTCCGTAGGCTAGGGAAATTCCCATTCCCATTACGTTGTTGTCAAAGAATGTGCTAGCTGACTTGACAACTCTCACTTTGACAATTTTGCAAATTCTCTGGTCTTTACGTAGGAGATGTAGTGTGAAAGAAAAATATGTTTGAGCGGGTAAAAGTTATAATTAGCATGTTACGTGTGAAATGTTCGATTTTTTAGCACTGTTTTTTTGGAGCTGTGTTATCTAGAGGATTTCTGAAATCTAAAGGGAAAAACCACTGAGACAAACATGCCCTGACTCGCAAGATTTACGTCATTGGTAAATTAATTCTCCGGGAAATTCCCATTCAGCTAAAAGCAGCTCTATTGTTAGACTTGCCCCAAGTCGCTCGTTTTTTTCTTTGCATCTATAGTTACTTAAATAAAATCGCTTTGAAATCAAGCGAGAAAGACCACTTGAGTAAAATCACCTTTGTAATCGTGCGGGATTAATTTTTGTAAACGCGCGCGCGACACTTACGACGAATGGCTTGGAACGAGCGACTTGTGTCACTTGCAGGAAATCGATTCTGACTGACGTTTATTGCCGCGAAAAATGGCATCATGCTTGTGTGCACTGAATTGGTTTCTTTTATCGTATTGACGTCAGTTTCGTGCGCCGTGTGCAGCTGACGCGCGCTGTGGCGTGTGTTAAAATTAAGATTTTCTTCCCTTTTTGTGGGAAATCATACTTAAGGCCCTTGATGGCCCTCTCATTTCTGTAAGATTTAAAAGGGACATGCACAAAAAAAGACATTTGTGTTGTTTGTTCTAAAACTGGTTTAACTGCCGATGTGAGAAGGAAACAAGTCTACTCAAGAGCTGAAAAGTTAAACGCAAGCTTGTCTCGCGAGCAGCACGCGCTAAGTTGGCGGGCACAGCGCGCTCAGTAAGTTTGCGCGCAATACAATATGATTGACATAATCTCGATGGCGTCACCGGTGGAAAAATCCACCGGTGACGCCATATTTCAGAATTGGCGCGCTGCAGGTGAGCCAAGTCGCTCGTTCCGCAACGATCCTCCGCCATTTTGTTTCTCATGCCTGCGCGCGCCCTCCGTTTCCGTATCCAGCGGTCTCCTGCGAATCTAACGAGCGACTTGAAACAAGTCTACTCTATTGTTCTTCTCAAATTATTTGGTCCAATATTCGGAGCGAGTTATTCAATCTTTAAACGGGAATTCAATACAACACTGGATGCTGATTTAAAAGATTTTTTGGTTTCACCGATCAGGATCATGGGAATTAAATTTGGCCAGCATTAGCATATAAAAAAAAATATTTAATTGCGTATAGAACTAGTCAACCATGAAATGTCACACAATGTGTTTTCTTACCATTTTGTTTGTCAGTCGCATCATTGTTTGACACAGGTAAAGGGGAAAAGGGGGGTATGCATTTTTTTGTTCCCCCCACGTTGCTTCCCTAGAGTGGTCACGTGACCAGCGCAGTTTTAAGCTCTAAGAGCTCTTGTATTGCAATTCTGGGTTAAATTATATTTTTTCATGCCAAACAAGAGTGAAATGTTATGTATCAACTGTTCTGCAAAGTCATGTACTTCCACTCTTATTTCTGTTTTGTAGGCCAGGTTTATGTTATGGCAACTGTGGTCCTTTTTACATCACTTTTATCACATTGTGCAGGTTTGCTTGGAGATAAACAATCAAAAGCTGTCATCATTCACAAAGACAATAAAAGAAATATATCAACTGTGCTAAAACCTATGACACTGATTGAAATTCAAGAGAATATTTCATGTTTGCCAAAGGTAAAGTATCTTGTTTCATTCTGAAGTATTTT
Source organism: Oculina patagonica (assembly GCF_052425735.1). NCBI lineage: Eukaryota > Metazoa > Cnidaria > Anthozoa > Scleractinia > Oculinidae > Oculina > Oculina patagonica. The sequence goes on along the minus strand of NC_135760.1, from coordinate 29,182,260 downwards.
CAGTACATGTTGAATCTGTTTAAGTTCATAGGAGTAAAAATGTAGCTGAATTTTGGCATGTGGACTTTGTTTCGCTTGCGAAAATATGTAACTTGGCAGGGGGTGTGGGGGTGCGGGGTGAAGGAAGTATGACATCATTTTTATATGATACATAACTAAATACAGCACCTAGCTAGCTGGTCAACACAGTGGCCTTGTGGTTAAATTAGTCACTGTCAACCATCGTGAATTCATGCCTGCAGTCCTGTGTGGGATCAGGCACAATAAAATGATTGCATTGAACTATGAATTAAGAAGATTAAGTCCAAGACACTTAAGGGTTAGTGCCAGGAAAAGTCAAAAAATTGATTTTGCTCATATACTTTGTCTGACTCAGTTTCTAGGGTTAGGTAAGAAACTTGAGGATAAAGCGTTAGTTTTTTGAAATGTTCAACATAAAGACAGGAAATTATGTATGTAAGAGTTGGACCAAATTCTGGTTTGTTTTGCTTTCTCAAGAACAATGTTCTCTATTTGGTTGTACATGTAAATGTATAATTTACTTGAAGGTCATTATCTTCATGTATTCTCCTTAGAGTGTCGACCTTGCAGTGGATGTCATCAGTGTTACATTCTTAAACAAAGAAAAAAGGTATAAATTTTCTCTTGTTTAGGGGTGTCACATATTTGGGTTTATTGGTTGCTACACGTACATCAATTTTGTTAACATGACACCTATCATTCCATTCTAGATATTCTAGATATTGCTAGATATTCCTCTTTAATCAAAAACTTCAAAAGTTCTCCACGTAAAATTTATTTTGAGATACATCAAAGTTTACCCACTAAGCTTCAGGGAAACTGTTTCACAGAATGATCAATGAAGACCATGCATGGAGTGTTTTCAGATGGTGCTCACAATAAATTTCTCTCCTTTGGGAAATGGCTTTTTCCCTAAATTATGCAAAAATTTCCCATGATTTAGGATTGCCAATATGGACACACTGGAAATGCTCTATTATTGACTAGATTATGTGCAGAATGTTCTCAGACTTTTGTAAAGTTTTTTAGTTAACTAAAATCACAGTTTGTTTGCTTTTGCAGTTTAATTTAGTTCCTCTAACTCATATTTATGATTAAGTGACTGCTAATAGACTGTCACAAACAAAAGAGCTTGCTTGAAAAGGTTACCACATCTGTTGAATGGTGGTGACTGTTGAATTAAAGCACAGTTTACAGTAATTGAGTGGTACAATTTCCAGGGCCTTGACCCACTGCCTGCTAAATAGACACCACTTATTGTAATAATACGTTGGCATCTGCTGGAATTGATGATAGTGGCACTGCACTGAAATAGACTGTAAAAGATCTTAATGTGTGTTATGTGAAATACTACAAAGTGAAATGTCTTAATTGCCTTTTGTTTACTAGACAAAATATTCATGAGTTAATTTTGTAAATCTTTGGTACATGAATATTTTTCTCCCTATTTTGCAAAATGTTTCACAAACAATGTGTTTTTAAGGAAGTCTTGAAATGAACTGTACTTGTCTCAAAGACTTCATGAAGATAAATAACCCCAAGTGACGAGATAAGAAGGCAGGAGAAAAACAAGCCTGTCTGTCCACACATTAAGTGTTTAGATTACAGATCTAGAGTTGAGGTAATGCTTTGAATAATTCTTTTGGTAATAAAAACTACAATAAAAACCGTTTACTGGCTTAAAATATATTACAAAGAATAAGAGCTTTCCGTTGTTGCTCTACAGCCTTCGATGAATGTCGCTCCACAGCCTTCGCTCATAGGTGGAGCGACATCTGTTGAAGGCTGTACAGTGACAGCCGAAAGCTCATATCTTTTTTAATATTTTAAGCCAGTGAATGTTATTGTAGTTTTTATTATGTATCTTCCTGGCTGTGCTTCAATCTTTAATTCTATCAGTATTTACGTTTTTTTAGGAAACTTGTTTTGGAGGTGAAACAAATTGTCTCTCACCTGCATTCACATGAAAGATCAAATGAGAGTTCACAGGATTGCAATCGCTGTGATTTAGGTGTACAGATAACAGGTAATTAATTACTCATTTTTTTTTTCATTTGCAAAAAGCATTATACTTCATGCTATGTGAGGCAAAATATACTAGGACATTTAGAAGGCCATTTATTTGCTTCTTTCCTGGTGATGAAGATAGTCAATGTTTGCAGATCAATGCTAGGCAATGCAACATATCCACTTCTGTTTCAGTCTGTTGGCAGTAGGCACTCACTTGAACAGTTCTGAACCAAGTTTACCTACCAACTTTTTCGAACTCAAAGGCACAAGATTTTTATCAGGATTTTCGAGGATGACCCAATGATGTTTTTGAAGATATCCAAGGAAATTATGAGCATTTCCAAAGACAATCCAAACATTCCATGGTCCTAGTTCCCCGGGGCGGGTACTCCATATAATGGCCTATACGGGGAGGCTCCGCCTGAAAGGGGTACCTTTTTCAGGCTTCAGGTATATAAAAGGGTATAGGATTTCACAAGTTTAGGTATATGAAAGGGTATGAAAATCCGTCATTTAGGTTTTTAAAAGTGCCTTAAATCAAAATATTTTGAACAGACGCACTTTATGGCTGTATTATTTTAATTGAATAAGCGCTACATGAAAATGACAAGAAACGTCCTGTTCTAAGTCTACGTCATGTCTTTTAGGTATATGAAAGGGGTACCTTTTTTCAGTAAAAGGTATACAAAAGGGGTACAATTTTTGTCAAAATGGTATATAAATGGGCCAGGGGTAAGAGCTTGGGGCGGAGCCTCCCCGTATAAAACTTTTTTGAGTCCCCCCCCCCCCCGGCCTAGTTCAAGGATGTGTTCTGTCAAACACAATCTCCTTCTAAACTCAGAAAGTTACCATAGAAGTAATAATCATTTACACATTTGGTGTCAGTTACAGCTGTAAGAGCTCCAGTTTTTTGGCTTGGTGTATGAAATTTGTCCATAGTCACGAGAGTTGGCAGGTATATCTTAGCAGTATTCAGAATGCTTCCTGTAGAGCAGTGTTAGAACATCCAAGGGGTGTGTAGAGGGACATGGGTTTGACGGTTTTTTCTTTGTGCCATGCTCATGACAATACATATAATATTGAATACAGTTGCCATTGTTTTGCTATAGTTTATGTGTTTGTGTTTTTTCTTATAACAATTATAGGAGTAAATGTTAAGAACACACATTCTTACAAGCTATGTGAATGGAGTAGACTGAGACTCACATCTAAGGTACTGTAATGATGAGAATTGACCATATTGCTACCTAGACAACTTGTAAACTCTTTGAGAAGAAGTGTCATCATTTTCCTATCTTACCTGTGGATAATATGCCTGCTAGCCTATCAAATTTTTACATTATATTAAATTCCTATAAACACACATATAATTTTCTTAACAGAATTGTAATAACTATGATTGAGCAGTGTTAATTGGTTACGTGAGTACCATATTTATTTGTTTAAGCGCCCTGGGCGCTTATTAAATTTTGGAACTTGAGAGTGGGCGCTTATTCAAGGTGAGCACTTATTCGAGGCTGGGCGCTTATAAATTTTCACCATTTTTAGCAAGTAGTACGCTTTTTTGCAAGAAAAAAGTAAATTATAACAGAACATGAACCAAAAGTCAGGTTTTTACTGATCATTTAAAGTTTCTGTAAATTATTGAGAAAGCTTAGTCTTCGTGGAAGTCTCTTGGTAGTATATACGTACTTAGTTAATTTCATTCCTCTCATTTTACTCCTCTTGTGCACGTCAATTTTTTTAGGGGGTGGGGATGGGCGCTTATTTGAGGCTGGGCACTTATTAACTTTTCCTGCCTACAAGATTGGCGCTTATTCAAGGTTGGGCGCTTCATCAAATAAATACGGTATATCTAATCGTGGAAAATTGGTTTCAGATCAGGTTCACTGCTAACTTTTGCAATACATCTTTGATGTTGTTCTTCACAGTTATCTTGCCATTATGGTACCATTGCACTGGCTTCCATGCTGTACATTGAGTCAGTTCACTATACTCATGTCCAAGAAGAGTTCTCTTATTGGTTGGAATATTATAAGTCCAGGAGAAAAAACCTGAAAATGACAGATGCTTCAGAGGTGGCATATGTTGATGAAGAGTAGGTGTTCTTTTTTCCATGTTATGGAAGATGTGATCATGTTGAGCAGATGTTAGGCTACCTTTGAGACAGGTGTTAGTGAAAGTGCACTTGAGAGGACAAGTTTTATTGAAAGGCATTGTGACAACATGTCTGTGAAAATCTAATAGAGAACATAGTTGTATTTTAAGGCCTCGCAATAATGACCTGTTTGATCTGTAATTTAAGGTGGCTCGTACCGGTTTTCAGGTTTTTGACTGTGCGACATTTGGAAGAAAATGGCCAAAAAAATAATTAAAGATCGTAACAAAATTTTTGTATAATTAAATTACCCATTGTGTTGTTGATCCAAAATACCAATAATTACGTCATCAGTGGTTACCATGGCAACGGTAGGCAATGATTTTTTGGACCCTTTTTCAGCTTCCAGTGCTTAATATCTTGAAAACTAACTCGATGACCCCCATTTTTTTTCTCGTGATAACTTTAAGCATATGAAAAAGAAACTGTATAATTATTTTAAAAAAATTCTACGAAGCGGATTTTTTGCAACTGCAAAAAAGAGCAATTTGTAAGTAATTAAAAATTCCTTTCGTAGAATTTTTTTAGATTTTTTCTGGCGTTTCCTTTACATAAAAGGAAAATATTAGGGCAATAAAAAATAGGGGTCATCGGGTTAGTTTTCTTGCTAAAGCCTTCGCGAACTCAATAATTCCCACGCGCGTTTCCGCGCACTTTAAAATTTCGATTTTAAAAGTTTGGTATTTACTCATGCTCAGTTTTGATCACCGCTGATCTTTGCAGGCACATACGCGCCCAACACGCGTGGACTTCCTCTCGCTTTGTCTGCGAACCTTTTTGGCTCAGGATTTCATGGGATTTAGCCAGTTTCAGTTAGCGCCAGTTGTTCCTCTTAGGTCTTACTTTTTATTATTTCTTTGTCTGAATAATCATGTGTTTGACAGCGAACTCAAATAAGCTGAAACGAAAAAAGCGGAATTGACTCACGATCTCCGACAAGATCGATCGTAGCACATGCGAATTTGCTTTTGTAACTCGAGCAGGGAGATCCGAAAACATTTTGACTGTCGAACATTAAGTTGACTTTAAATGTTCTTGTTGAAAAAACTTCAGTTGAACGCGGAATTTTTTCTTAAAATGAAGAAAAGCAACCTCGCACTCGGCGGCCATGTTTGTTTTCCTTTTGAAATCTCGCGCGTGACTCGTGGGTATGAAGCGTGACGCGCGCGCTAGTCACCAGACTTCCCACGCAAGAAAAACCGGTACGAGCCACCTTAAGGAGAAACTGTGTTGGAAATTAGGCTGAAAAAATAAGTAAAACAATTAATAGTTCAACACACAATAAACTTACCAAAAACAAAAACAAAAAGACATTCTTATTTTTAATTCATTGTATTATTCTTTTCTTTTGCAGATCAAAGCTAAGTATTTTGTCAAAGCTTCCAGCAGAACTGGAGGTGACAAACTCAGTAGAGGTGACTGATTGCTCCACAAGTATGTTTATTTCACATCCACATCAGAATGAACAGGGTTTGTGTCGTGCAGTGCTTACCTCTCTCACTGGAGACATGAAAATCTCTGCACAAGGTATATCACGTGAGAAACACTATGTCGATATTTATTTTTTTATTTGCTGAACCTCAACTCAGCACAGATAATTAAGGATGGATTTAAAAAGAATTTAAATTTTGTTTATAGAAGAAAAGTGCATTCCATAACAAGAGTGACTGCAAAATTATTATTATAAAAATGGCATTAAATGTATATTGTATGACTTTTTTACCAGTTACATGCATCCTCTAAGGAACCAAAAGGGTGTTTTGGGAGTGTAACTAGTCTGAGGGTCAAATCTAGGAACAACCCACCCATTAATTTTTGCACACACTCGTTGGACAAAACGCATCACATGGTACAAAATCAGATGACGAGTATCAGCCAATGTACCCTGTCCAATTTGATATTTGTTGCCTGATTTTGTAGGCAAGCACGAAACAAACGAATGTAGTCACCTTTAGAACTTTATTAAATTTTAACCTTAAATGTTATCACAGAGTTAAAAAAATCACATAAGCCAATCAACTTACATTTGTTTCAACGAAAGTTACTGATGCCGGGTTTATTAAATAGGTTTTTCCTATAAATTTCCTGGCGATAAAGCGCGTTATAGAAATTAATCAGAGGGTTACAAAGTAACTTTCTGGCTTGCTGGTACATTGGAGGATAATGCGTTTGGCTGAAAGATTGTCCTCAAAATTTCACAGTTGCCCTTGAAGCTTGGCTTCTCAGCCAACTGTTCATTTTTCGACAATCTTCTAGCCTCGGGCATTATCCTCCAATACACCAGCTGCCTAAAGGTGTTTATTTACTTAGTAACATGTTGCTGAAAATAGAAAGTACTACAGTACATGTAACTATAATTGTGAAGGTACAATGTAGTATTTCTAAAATCAATGTCTGCAATCTTCTGTACAGATATACACCATGTCAACACAGGAAGGGAGCTAAGGTATAGCACTTGAACAAAAACGTTTTTTTCATCAGTTAATTGTCACAAAGATTCTGTTCAGTTAATACCATACAAAAACACTCATATTAATGTTTGTTGCATTCTTTTTTACAGCACCAGTCTGACACTAGAAAACTCATATCTGTACATGGACACAAGCCACAGTTTGTTAATAGAAGGTTCTACCATCAATGCAGTTTCCAGTACTTTACAAGACCATACTTCTCTTCTCCCAAGTTCTTCTAAGCACGTATGGGGTAGAGTGCTGGCTCTTGGAAGCTGTAATGTTAAGGTAATTGTAGGCTTATAATTTTAAAAGCTTTAAGATAAGGCTTGGTGAGAAATTCAGCCCTTGACAATTCCTGAAGGGCACCTTAAAGTTGTGTAAGGTAAAGTTTCCAGGTATAATAGTACATTAGACCAGTTCATTTGAGCTACAGTTAGATGGATACAGGATATTCCATGAACTTTAAGAAAATGTTACAAAATAGGTAATTTTAAAAATCTTGAGCCATTTGTAATAAGTGATGTAGTTGTGATTAGGTTCCTTCAACAAAAAAGCAGGGCTTTCAAATTGAAAAACTTGAAGTAAGTGCCTGCCTCAATCAGCACCTGTTGGATAGTGGTATAAGAAGCTAAAAACATGGCCCCTTTATTGGGAGCTGTACAAATTTTAGCTGGTGATTTATGACAGAATACCTTTGAGAGCTCCAGCAGGAGCTGGTTCCTATTCAACACCCTGAGAAAGCTGTCTTTGCTGACGAGAATTGACTATCTTCTTTATAATTATGTTCATGATGCATTTTCACATACTACTGTTTTTAGGTGTGGCACTAATAAGTAAGGATTCTTCAGATTTCTTAAACATTATTATTTGAGTGGCTGATTTCTGGTATCAAATGCCACATTAGCTAAAAATTCCTAATCATTAATAACTGTAAGTTTTCCTCATTTTAGCTTTCAACAGAACTCATGGAAGGTACCGAGATACCACCTAGTATTAGGGTAACTGGTGAAGCAAGCTCATTGGTTGTTGAATGGTCACATGATGTGTGCAGATTCTTGCTGAAGTGGTTCAAGCCAAGTCCACTGAAATCTTTTAAAGAACCTGGAAACAGGACCACCACAGCGAAGAGCATTGGTATAGCCACAAATTGATTTTACAAGTTTTGTAGTATCTAGAGCTATCCACTGCAGTTGGCCTTTAAGGCACATTCTTGTATACAAAAATTGTGTCCTGTCAGGCGATTTTTAAGATAATTATCTTTGCAATTTTGGAACATCCCAAGGTTTGAACTTTTTACCATTAATTTTTGTCTCCTATATCAACTTATGAAGTCACTGAAAGGACACTAGTAGAGGAGTTAGCTCAAAATAAGTACAAACTATAATAATTACACCAGATACATTATTATCCAGAAACTACCAACATTTTTTATGGTGCCTGTATTCTAACATGGATCTTTCCCTCCCTTGGTCTTTCCTAGCTGCATTGGACATGGATTTTAGAGTTTCTGGAGTCAATCTGTTTTACCTCGGAAGACTGGATGGTAAGAATGAATTATATCAATCATTATTGGGCAATAAAATTTAGATTTAGCAGGTGACAAGGCTTCTAGGTCATGCTGTTTTAGGTGTATTCTAGATCCAGTCTTTAAGTTAGTTTAACGTTCTAACCATGGTCTAATGTGGTAACTATAACTGGGAATCCACGGAAAAACAAATTGATCAACATACGACATGTGGATTGCATTGAGCATATTTTGTTCCCCATCATGCTAAAGAATATTTGAGATCAATTTCCATGAAAATTTGGTGTGAAATCATCCTTTATATAAATTGTTGTTACTGATATGTCTGATGACATAATTTAATCAATACTTGCACCTGTAACACCTGGGAGGGTATGGGAGGTGCAGCACTTGGCATAATGTTCAAACTCTGGATCGAGTAGTGTGGGTTTTTACCTTAACCCATTGACTCTTGAACAGGCCTAAACCGGCCACAAAGGATCGGGGCATTTGTCCTGCTTGTGACGTCATCACCTTTCACCCAGAAAGGCGACATCTATGCTCAAATTGTGAAGCAGAAGAAGACCTTTCCAATGATACCTAAACCAGTGCGATTAGATTAATGAAACTTGAAATATGCACCAAAACGCTTCAAAATTTTAGTGAAAAACTCAGAGGAAAATTGCCTCTTTCCACCCTTTGCTTGTCCATGGTAAGTAGTTCTTGCCTCGTTTGCGCTTTCACGGAAATTCTCTTACTGAAAAGAAGCCTGCTAGAAGGCCAAACACTGCAGCAAAAAGAAAGGAAGAAGAGATAAATGAAAAGCGGAAAAAAAGAAAAGAAAAGCCTAAAGTCAAAATTTTGATTTGTGTGCATGCATGAGGTAAAAAGTTGTTAAACATGATTCTGGTGAGAAACAAGGATGCATTTTGTGTTTCAAGGGCCATTTTGAGTGATTTGGAGCTATTTTAGCTTATAAAACCTAAAAGGTCAAAAACATCTAAAAAATGCGTTTTTTTGAAAAAATCTCCAGGAGTCAAAGGGTTAACCCTACCTGTGAGGGTTGTCACTTGTAAGTGTTCATGGCTGTGCAATAAGTGTAGTAACACAAAGTCAAGGCCCGTTAACAGTGTGCCACCTTATACCTATATATACTGAATTATGATGGTCTTTTAGAATCCTGTAATAGGCTTTTGAGAATCCCCAGATGTAATGTGGCATGGCATAGTAATTTGTTTGGCATTGTTTGCATTGTACAGAAGGGGTGGACTCATTCATGACAAGAATTGACATGGCAGTAATGACAGCAACATCCATTCCTGACTGGACAATTAACAGTGAAATCTACGGGATGAAACTCTGCCGACTGTCGAGATTAGAAAAGGTATAGGGTATCAACCTGCCTATTGAATGTAACTTAACTATCAAGATTTTTAGAGGGAAACACATTCGTGAAAACCACTGAAATGAATAATAATAATAATAATAATAATAATAATAATTTTAGCATGCTTTATCAGACTATTTTTCTCTATGCATGTGTGCTCTTCCACTTGCTTGCTTGCCTGTAGACATAATTGGCCATGGTTACAGCTTCCTTATTTGTTAATACACTCTTCAATTAATTATTTAACTAAAATAATAATAATAATAATAATAATAATAATAATAATAATTTTAGCATGCTTTATCAGACTATTTTTCTCTATGCATGTGTGCTCTTCCATTTGCTTGCTTGCCTGTAGGCATAATTGGCCATGGTTACAGCTTCCTTATTTGTTAATACACTCTTCAATTAATTATTTAACTAAAATAATAATAATAATAATAATCAAAATTTTGGTTATTTTTATTCTGTTCCAAGGTGCCCTACAAATGTGGTATATCGGCAGAATTAGAAAATGACCTGATTAGCATCCCAGTTGCTACTGTGTCACATTCAGGGTACAAGGTACGGTAAAACAAATGTATAATGTTGACTTGTACTAATTGTAACTATATGTCCATTAATTCAAACTATGCAATATAGCTTATAACAGAGTGGTTACATTACAGGTATGCATTTAAAAATCAGCAGAAACCTACATTTGATATGGTTGATGTCCTTGTTTGTGACATAATATTATTATATTTTCATTATACATAACAATCAAAATCAGGACTACTCGCCAACTTCTTCAAGCACATAATTTGTGAACAACAATCTTTCAACAAGCTTATGTGTCTGCCTTTTATCTTGAAGGCCTGTTTAATTTCTGTTAAAGAAGTGCTAATAAGCTGGGACCCCACTGTACACATGGCCATTCATGACAGAATAACAGAGGTAACTCAGGATGGCGCTGAGCTGAAAGGTTGGTACATGATATAGATGGCAAGTACAAAACCCAAAAAATGAAATGAAACCACAGAAACCGCTAAAACGACTGAAGCAAAACTGCTGAAACAACCGAAACGGCAGAAACAAGGGAAATGAAACAATTAAATCATTGAAACAAGCAAAACTTCAAAATGGCCGCCACTTACCATACTATACACTCCAGGAAGGCTACTATGCACTCCGGTTACCCTACTATGTACTCCAGTTAGCCTACTACGCACTCCAGTTAACTACATGTACTATTCACTTCAATTATCCTACGATGCACTACAGTTAGCCTGTTTAGGGTTAGCTCTCAATAATATGGTAATGAGTTTTGCTTGTCTCGGTGATTTCATTTCGTTTTGATTGTTTCGCTTGTTTCAGTTGTTATATTGTTTCGGATTTTAGTACATGCCCATGTAGACAGCTCTAGTGGCGCAACAGTATAGGCAGACGTCCTTCTTGAGAGACAATATAGCACTAACATGTACTCTGTCAGGTGTAACCCTTGCTGCTTCGGTTACTCATAGAATTGAAGTTGATTGAGGGAAATTGACTGCTGTAGCAAATTTGGAAAGTTGGTGTTTCAAGCAATAGCCGACGCCATTGGGAAAAATGCCCCAGCTAAGGGCTAAGTTTCAAAATGTCACCTTTTCAAATTAATTACTAACAGCAGTTTATTAATGACTTTCCATGGCTTGAAAAAAGTGATGTCTGAAGAAGGAGCTGGAATCCAAGTTTCTTTTCAAACGCTGACTTTATTCCTATTAACCGTGTTAATAGTGAACTTAGTGCAAATTAATGTAACTCTTTAAGTACCAGTCCAATACCTACTTTCACAAGTGCTTACTACGATTTTTACTTTTTATTATTTTTAATGCACATTTTTAATTTTTAAGATTTATTTATTATTACTATTATTATTAATTTTGATTTGAAATACATGTAAGTTCCTGACTTGTAAAAATATAAGTCCACAGGCTTAAAAATAAAATTATAATTTTTAGCAATATAAAAGATAATTAAAAGCACTTTGGTTACAGGGGAGACGCTATGGAAATATCAGAAAATGGCCGCAATATGAAGCCAGGAAAATGTGCTATGACTTGTTAGTACCTAGTTTGATTTATTGCTGTTTAATTGATTGTTATATCTACTCTATAATATTCACAGCCATGCTGAAAACAACAACTGTGAGTAGTTCAGACAATGATTCATCATCCCATAAAGGAAGCAAACCACTTGATCTTACCTGCAACATTTCATGGTTTAAACTTCAAATGCAAACATCAGCCAAGACAAGGTATATATCTGCAAGTGTTATGTTATTATGGTTGAGTTCTATAAATGGTAGTTCCAAGTATTGATCCAATTGAATTAGTCTATAATCTTCTTAAAACTTATACAATTATCAAGTGTCACTTGAAGTTTTCCTGATTTACCTATGTCGGATATTAATTTAGCAATAATTTATTTTAAAAAGAATATTTTATTTTAAAGTGGTGGTCTTCTATTAATACCAGGGCCGTCACTAAGTTTTTTCTGTATGCAAGTGCAACATAACATCAATTGACATTGGGTAAACTGAGCCATAACAGGAGTGAACCCATTGACTCCTGCACCGGCTTAAACCGGCCGCAAAGGATCGGGGCATTTGTCCCGCTTGTGACGTCATTGCCTTTCACCAAGAAAGGCGACATCTATGCTCAAATTGTGAAGCAGTAGAAGACCTTTCCAACGATACCTAAACCAGCACGTTTAGATTAATGGAACTTGAAATATGCATCAAAACGCTTCAAAATTTTAGCGAAAAACTCAGAGGAAAATTGCCTCTTTCCACCCTTTGCTTGTCCATGGTAAGTAGTTCTTGCCTCGTTGTCGCTTTTGCGGAAATTCTTCTACTTAAAAGAAGCCTGCTAGAAGGCTTAACACTGCAGCAAAAAGAAAGGAAGAAGAATAAAAAGGAAAAGCGAAAAAAAAAAAAAAAACGAAAAGCCTTAAGTGTTAGGATGGTTTACCGTCCAAAAACCAAAGTTTGTCCAAAGTTTGATTTGTGCGCATGCACGAGCTAAAAAGTTGTTAAACGACATTCTGGTGAGAAATAAGGGTGCATTTTGTGTTTCGAGGGCTGATTTGAGTGATTTGGAGCTATTTTAGCTTATAATAGACCTTAAAAGGTCAAAAACACCTAAAAAATGCGTTTTTTTGGAAAATCTCCAGGAGTCAAAGGGTTAATGACAGCCATGATTACCAAGTGTATACAAAGTTATAATTAAAAATAATTATTCATCTGTCATTGATGTTGAATTTATAGCTTTCAATTGGTGATTAATTTCATTGATTCGCAGCTTTGGTGTAGAGTGCAAAAGTTGCTCATTGTCACTGGAAAGCAATTCATTGGATGTTAAGTCAGAATATGCTGGTCTTCTCTTTGATGATCTTTGTATATTTAAATTGGAGGTGAGCTTTAGTTCTATTTAGTCTCCTAACTTAATAATTCATGTATATACTTCTTAATGCACTTGGCAAATTAATTTTTTAAATCTACCCACTATTTGCTCCTGCTACCTGTCAGTATGAGCAAATAGTAGACTAACTGATTATGTTTACAAATTAACATACATTTAGGTTGACAGTGCAGACAGTTATCAAGGTTGCGTGTATCTTTGCATTGGGTTCACACAAACTTGCTGCCATAATTATTTACATGCCTGCTGTCCTGCAGTTTCTGGACATCAAAATGTTAAGACCAATCAATCAAATGCAGAGCTAACACAAGATATACTTGCATGGTTCCAAGTAATCCTTAGTTCTCCACAAGACCTTGTGCTCAGTTGTCCATAATGGTCCTTAGTTGTCCTTAGCTGTTCTCATGGCTGTCATCAGCGATCCTTGTCATCCATAATGTCTTAAGATATCCTTAGTTGCATGTTCCAAGTTGTCATTAGCTGTCCAAACTTGACCTTACTCATCTTTAGTTTCCCTTTACTGCCATAAGTTCTTATTCTACATTTACCCTTTGTTAGTTTTTGTTTATGGTCCCAAGTTATTTGAACTTGTCGTGTTTGCAGTAATTTTCATCTGGCATGGCATAACACCCTTTCCCTGCATGAATTACAAAATAATTAATAATAATTATTAATAATTAATAATTAATAATTAGGTCATTACAATAATGGCTTTTACGGATGCTGATAATACACTTGTGTATGTTTATTGAAGACAATTTCCATCAAGAGACTTGCACAAGTTGAGGAAGTCCTGAGAGTGAGACAACAATTCAAGCAACTGGAAACACAAAGCAACACCACATGGTTAGTTTTAATAATATTAAAACTTTTGTTGTCACATCAGCAAGTGTGCAATTTCATACACCAGTATGACAGCATGTTATAGATTGTCTTGGCATTTATCCACTTTTATGCTAAAATGAAAAAAAATTACTTGTTTAAAAATTAAATCCAGCCTTTACAACTCTGTAAGTTGTTAGTAGTGGACCTTTTTTGTTGCTTGCCTGGGACGTTGAGTTCATCTTTTGCATGCAAAGTCTTTGCTTTATGGACATTTTACCTTGCTTTGAAGTGTTGTTTAGTGCTCACATTTAAAATTTAAGGGAGGGTGGTAACTAACACAGCCATCTCTCTTCTCCTCCCACTTTGATTAGAACACCAAACTTTGCTTTGAGACAACTATGATGATTTAGGTAATTTTGGAGCTCAAAGGGAGGGTGATTACTGGAGACAGGGAACTTTTTAAGGATGGGGTGCTCATTTCTTTTGTTGACTTAAACAACTGAATGTATAAAATAAAAGAAAGATGTTTTGTTTGTAGTAGTTGTGCCCTTACATGAAAATAACAGTCAAGACACTTAAACGACCAGTCCTTTTGTTATGCAGTAATGACGTGAGGAGTTCAGAAGGAAGATGAACAAGGGATGACTTCTTTGTATTCTGATTGCGCTGAAATTGAAGCAGAACATAGTTAGGGGTGCTCAATGAAATAAAGGCACAAACATAATAAGATTGGTATTGGGAGATTTTAATTGGAAAGGGTGCTTCTTGGAAAGAGGGTGCTAAATCAACTCATAACAATATCTGTCATTTGTATTTATCCCAAGTATAGTGTAGTTCACACTTTAAATAAAAACTGTTTCAATTGATTTTTTTAACAGGATTATTCAGGTGGAAATGATGCAAGTTTGTTTTCCTTTCTTGTTCAACTTTGCTGCCTCCAGAGATGAGGTTAGTGTCTTTTAATTGATATTTACATAACATTGCAACCCCCTAAGTTAAAGTTCTCCTCAGGGGCCATTTGGCAACTTCCTTGAATAGGATAAAGCTGCTAGAATTTATGAGGTTGGTATTCAGACAAAAAATTTTAAGTCACTTGAGAGATCTGTTCTATATCTGCTAGCCGGCAAAGGATCCAACAGACCTTTTGCAGCCTATTTGTTATTCACTTGTGTTCATGCAAATTGACCTCGAAGCCTTGTTAGCATGTGCAAAGAACCAAAAAAATCAAATGCGAGGCTTGGAGGACAATTTGCATGTACACAAAAGGATAACAAACAGGCTGCAAAAGATCTTTTGCCACCTCACCTCCCCCAGAGTTAAGACATGTCCAGGAGGTGCTGACAGTCATAGCCACATTCTTCTCCCTTTTCCTTCCCCCCCCCCCCCAAAAAAAAAAATCTCGATGATTTGGTAAGTGCAGAATGCAATATGGAACAATTGAAAGTATGATGTTTTATATATGTTCGTGTTTATTTGCTTTATTTTACTTTCGGAAAAACTGTTCACAGGCTACTTGTATTCTTTCCCAGGTGTTCCTTACGCTAATCTTTGCAAACGTATCACGACACTTTTGTTCGTTTGTAACAAAATACTTTTGTCTTCCTTGAAAATGCGATAACATGAAACTTTTGTTTTTTGTTTGTTTTACGGCGGCATCGATGACATTTGTTTAATTTAATTAAGTTACGGTTTAGACTGCACGAAAGACGATTCTCAAAAACTAAAGAAACAAATCTAATCAAAAAACATATTTTTCGACAATTTTTTTAAAACGCAGTACAGCTAGGATATTTGTTTCCTGGTTATTAGGTGTTCACGCCGAAAATCCCGGTGCAAGTTTTTGCATACCTAATTACGAAAGCGATGTGAAAGTCTCAAAATCTAATTTAATTAATTTGCGGTTTTTACTTGGCGCCAAGAAGTCTGCAGGAAGCCTACCGCAAACACGCAATACAAGCGATGTTCATGATAGTTCCAGAAAACAACGTAGACTAATCTGCGCATGCGTTTGGTGTAAATTACGTTGAGTAGTACCACAAGGAGAGCAAAGGGTTTTCTGAAACAAATATATACGTTTGAGATCTTCATATGAAAGTAACGCAGATTTGCTCCAGGTTTTAC
Source organism: Oculina patagonica (assembly GCF_052425735.1). Classification (NCBI taxonomy): domain Eukaryota; kingdom Metazoa; phylum Cnidaria; class Anthozoa; order Scleractinia; family Oculinidae; genus Oculina; species Oculina patagonica. Next base: position 29,166,341 of record NC_135760.1, on the reverse strand, counting down.
CTAGGGGTACGGTCAGGTGCTCCCCACCCCCACCCCCTTCACAAGAAATAATTAATTAATTGATATTAATTAATTAATTGACTATTAAAGTTTACACCATAGCGCTTTAGGGGTTTAGCGGACGACAGCCCCAACAAACCATCACAATAGTGCATTCTGCACTAAAAATGCACAAATACACCGATAATATTGAGTCAGAATGTACCAGGTACATTGGTTTGCAAAATTCAGCCATATATTTGAGCTTTCAGTAGGAAAGGAAAACACTCTTTGTGAAGGAAAATATGCTACTTATAAGAAAGGTTGCTTGTAGTTCGTGTTATTTCTGATATTGAACTGATCACTAAACCATAATTTTCTTTTTAGCTCGTCAATGTGTTTAAGATGTTAAAGTCACTTCACAAAAAACCCAAGGATGAATCTTACAAAGAACCACTTCCTCCAGATTTGTGGATCCATTTTGAGGTGAAACATTGCAATTTTTAGTTTATCTTTAAACTACAATTCTGGACAGAATGTTGAAACACTAAGTCTTATTTTGTTTTGACATATTTAAGCTTATAAAGGATATGCTGCTATTTCTCCATCTCTCTTCCCCTTCCTCAATGTTGTTTAAAATCAAGAATCATGTGTCAAGTATAGAAGCAACTTGCTAATTCAACATTGAACAGGGGAAGTAGAAAAAGCCAAAATTTTCAAGAATGCTTTTGATAGTAGCATTTAAGGAAGAGTAATGTGTGATTCCAGAAAATATCCATACTCCCACCATGGAAGGGCATTGTAAATTCCAAGGGGTTTGGGGGATCTCAATTTAAGCCAAAATTTTGAAAGGAAAGTTTGAGGATAAACTGAAATTTCTGGAGGGATGACAGGTGGGGTTTCAAACCAACACCCTTCCATGGGGGAGGTATGAACAACACATTTGCAACAAACTATAGTGCCCAGTTATCATACAAGATTTATGGAAATGTTTAAATTGTAATAATCTCAATGTACTGATGCTAAAACTTAAGAAATGTTTCAACCAACAGAATATAGCTTTTGAGATGGAAGATGATCCATTTGAAGTCAAGCTAAGGGACAACTATGCTGTATGTTATGTTTTTATCTTTTTGTGTTTCATGCCTACAAGCCCTCTTCATTTGTAGGCCTATGTTTTTTTTTTTTTTGTTTTTCTCTGGAGAGTTGTAGTATTAAATTAAAATAAAAGATTCAACTTTGTTTTCAATGGTTTTAAATTGCCTCCAACCAAAATAACCACATATCAGTACAGTGTCAATATCTTTGTCTAACACCAAAGTTAGAACTACTCTAATTTTGCCATTCCTCTCCACTTCTATTTATAGACTAGTTTTGCCATAACTGTGTCATGTCATATTTTCCTTAGCTACTGCTAGATGAGATGGAGCAATGGAATGAAAGACAACAGCTATTAGCTGCCAAGTTGGATGAGATTCGAAAGAGACCTGGAAATTTATTAACAGGTTGGGCTTCAGTGAACTATCATGTAACAGAAAGTTTTAGTTGTTAATACCCGACTCCCTCTATAGCGCGCACCTGCAGGGAATCACGGTAGTTGTATTCATCAAACCATGCGCGAGACTCAAAAACGTGAAGTCTCGCGTATGGGTTTGATGAATACAACATACCGTGATTCCCTGCAGGCGCACGCTAAAGAGGGAATCGGGTATTCATTTACTTACTTTTTTATTGTTTGCATAGAACTGCTAGTATAAAATTAAAACAAGTACATTAATTTAATAAATTTAATATACAAATTACTTATTAATAAATTAATAAGTTAGTTACATATACACACATATGGGTGTTGCATTTTGGCTCCTTAAATTAAACTTCATCTCCTGGTATTGATTTTTTTTTGTAGTGAAGAAGGAGGAAGAACTTAAGAGATCTTTAGAGGAAAAAAATTCTCAAATCTACATTCGTCGATCACAGGTAAGTCCCTTAATAGAGTTGACAAATGATGCCAAAAAGAGTCTGACAATACTGACGTAAAGGAAGCACAGCGGTCAAATTGTTAGTGTGTAGTTAGTTAACTCTGCAGTCTTTTCTCCACTCAAACGTACCATAGGACCCTGCTATCTTTGAGTCCTAACAGAAATTAAAAATTGTTTAAGAAAGCCAGTTTGAAATAACAGGGTTGGCATATTTTTTAAAAAAAATACAGTCTGACCTCTATTAAGCGGCCACCCTTGGGACTTTGAAAAGTGGCCGCTTAATAGAGGTTCAATATAAATTGGATAGGAATGGCAGTAAACATTATGTCATTGACTCTATAAAGCAAAATGCTTATAAAAAGTGAACATATATGAAGAGAAATCCAAAATACATTGTACCAAAACATCAAGTGTATTTCCAGCCCATAAATAGTTCTAGTTCTTACACAGAGGGCACATAATTGAAATGTACAGTATTTCTTCGGGTTGATAATGAACAGAAAAATATGCAAAACATTGTTGACAAGTTTCTTAGTATGTAAAAAAATCTAGCTCAAGATAATTTGTTGGCCGCTTAAGGACGGTGCCTACTAATAACGAAGTAATTTTGCCTGGCCGAAGACTGTGCAAGACTATAGATGTTACCAAGGGCTATTAAAATCCAAAAAGAAAATTGGGGGTAGCCACGCAAATTTTCGAGATAATTTGGTTTGAAAACTGGAAAAAACTGCTGA
>NC_135760.1:29146149-29161149 GCF_052425735.1 Oculina patagonica | reverse complement strand
TTGGGGTTTACAGTTATGTACATGTGATATGAATACTGTGCTAGGATTGGTTTGCACCCTCATGAATAATTAGGGTAACTCCTACTTTTTGGTAACCTAACCTTTTCCATTGTGAGTTTAAACAAGAAGTTTTGATGCCATGTGGGTTTACTTTTTAAGGGCACTTCATTGCACAGCAAACCACAACTGATGCAAACTTCTAAATTTGCATTTCACAAAAAAAGGTGTGAAATGTTTAAGATAGTATTCTCAGTCGGTCATGTTAATACTTTACAAGGCATTTCAAGACTTGGAAAATATAACTCAATGTAAGTTGTGTTTGACATTAAAAAATGTTTTGAATTTTTTCCTTCAGCTAAGCGAGAAGCAGTGGTGGAAATCGGCAAGCCTTGGAGCAATATAACGATTTCTCGGAGTTTAAGTTCTCTGAAGTACTTTTATGATTTGAAATTTGGTATGTAGTTGTAAAAAGGTTTTCATATTGAAGCATTTAGGCTCGTCATGTACATGGTAGGAATTAAATTATATTACTCTGTAGGTCAAATACAATCCATATTTTAGCAGTTTCCTTTTTTACTGTTAGAAGTTAACTAAAATCTAACTGAGGGTGTCTTGTGTAGTGGGTGCATGAATAAGTGAATGACTGGGCGCATGAGGAGGAAGGTGGTGTTTGATGAGTAGGTTTAGTAAGAAGCCGGGTTGGTAAGTAGGTTACTTGATATTTCTCATGCTGTAAAGTCAATTTCTTTGTTTTGTTAATGTTAAAATTCTTCTGTTTTGCCTCAGACATGGACACTATGGAGATGGCCTGGGGTGTGGACATTGAACCTGTGTTGGCCATGGTTTCTTTGGCATTTGGTAAGAAATAAGAACTTACAGTCTGTACCTATCTTATTTCTCTTTTCCTTTTTGCGCTGTAGTTTTAGCAGTCTTCATGTTGTTGAGTCCCTACCAATAGCTAGTCTGACCTTGTGAGAACTTGTGAGAATAGAGAGATTTTCAGCATTTTTAAGAGAAAACTGTCTAGTTTATTGCAATTCAGAACTCGTGAGATATGAAAGCTTTCTGTAGAAAAAACAAATCTACCTTACCGTTACTTATTTTCGCGGTTACTTAATTTCGCGAAAAATGGAACGAGCATATTTCGCGGAACTTAATTTTCGCGTTTTGGCCAAAAATACGTAATTAACGTAAAAGATACAATAGAAAACGCTTAAAATAAATTTTCGCGGGTCTTTAATTTCGCGATTTTAAAAAAATCGCGAACATCGCGAAAATTAAGTCCCGCGGAAATAAGTAACAATAAGGTAACACCCCCTTTAACATTTGATTGTTGGATGTAAAGTAGAACCCCGGTAACTCGAACACGGATAACTCGAACTACCCCGCTAACTCGAACTAACTTCCATTTCCCTTGGACCCATTTTCAGTCATTTTTCTTGGCTAACTCGAAAACCCCACTAACTCGAAAACCCCGCTAACTTGAACTGTTTTTCATTTCTCTTCAGAGTTCGAGTTACCGGGGTTCAACTGTAATTCTTAACTTACTAGCAATAGATGGGTTGAACTTTATTGACAAAGCACAATTACACACAGTGGGGAAGAATGAGTGGCTCTCTGAAACATTTCTAGATTTGAGCTGTCATAAATGCAGGGTTTTTTAGAACTTACATACATGTTACTGCTGTGAGTTCCTTTTTTCTTCTTTCCCTTTGCACTGTGCATGGAACTGCTTATGGCTTTAGTATATTTAACAGGGTAGGGTATGAAGAAGACGGTTTTACTTTGAATCAACAGTACATGAAATGTATTCGTTTCAGAAAATTTGAGCTCACCAAGCCGTGATGCAAGCAAGCCTCTTCCTTTCTTTGACAAGGTATACCACATCGCATTTTCACATAAAATATTTGTTTTGTTATTATAGCCCATTTTGTCCTAAAGTTGATTATGTACAAGTAAAAATACATAATTGCAGCACAAAACACACAAAAGTCAGACACCATTGATGCATTTTCATGCCATCACCTCCAGGTGGATACTGAGAGTTTGTTGTTCTTACCCTTGACTCCATAGATGCGTCTCCTGTACCATGGCCACCTTCATCTTGCTATTAATGAGTGGTACCTATACTTCAGTGCATCCAAGAATCCTTATGATACCACAGAGAGAATGCAGTGGGAGTGGAGACAAGCTAAATTTGATTGGACTAATGGTATATCACATTAGCGATCTAGAGACATATTAAAAAATTTTTAGTTCTGTATGGAAGGCGTGTTGACCTGATTGTTAATGCATTAGACTCCAGATTGAGCTGTTTTATGATGAAGCCCTGGCCGGCGTCATTGTGTTGTGTTCTTTGGGAAGATGCTACTCTCGATGCCTCTTCCCACACGTAGGTGTATAAATAGGTAACGATGAATGAAATGCTGGGTGCTGGCAGAGGTGTCATCTGCAGTGGACTAGCATCTTCTTCATGCAGGGGGGGGGGGGAGAGAAAGCAGAAATACTCTTACCGTAACTACTGAAGCCATAGATAAGCAAAAGCCTGAATGATCACTAGGCTTAAATGTAGACTAAACTTGGACAGTTCTGTAGGTCCCTTAACAATCATGAATGTACGTCCAATTTTAGGTCAATGAGCCAAATGACATACTCAAGTACAATGTTTTGGACATCTTATGACATTATTTCTATGTTCTTTAACATTGTAGACCAGGAATAATGATAATGCTGAATAAGATAGAAAGTCAGTGGGTAATTGCAACAGCTCGTAAGATCACTCTTTCCTGCTTGAAAACAGTTCATCGGAATTTTGCTGCTAATGTTCCAATAGACATTTCACAACTCAATAGTTTTGTTTAATTAGAAAAGTGGTGACGATTTCTCAACCTTTCCGAAAGTTGCTTTGCTTTTGCTAATCAGATCTTTTGTCTATAATCACCATTGCATGATACCCTGTAGCATCATGTGGTTAAATTACTCTTGAGTGTTACCTGCTTTTAACTCCCTTTTAACTACCAAGTAGTGCATCAATAGTAAGACACATTCTCAATTGTTATTGTATAGGTCGGATTGTCATTGAAGGTGATTTTGACTTGCATACCAGGGCAGCATCAAAGTATGACGATCGACGGGTTTTACATTTGCCTGCAATGAAATTGAGGTGCGTTTAGATTAGAAAGTTAGCATTTTTACACATAGTCTAAATAATTTCAGGCCTGCAAAGGAATGTTTTTATGGGTAGGTGGTTGGTAAAGCCTGGTTTTCACTAGCGATGCAAGCACAAGCGCAAGCACAAACGCAAGCATGCGAACAGAAAAAGAAATGACCCTTGTGCTTGTACTCGCCACAAGTTCAAGCGTTAGCATCAAAATTCAATGTGTTTGTGCTTTTGCTTGCAACGAAGCCGTATTCACGGTGAAATAATAGCTGTTATGCTTGTGCTTGTGCTTGCGTCGCTAGTGAAAATCAGGCTTAATGGCTAATGTTTAGTGCATTGGACTACCTCGCACTTAAAAGCTCAGTGTAAATGTTATTCCATCCAGGGAGTAGTAATACACACAGCAGTTTAGTTCTTGGCTTGTGAATGAGCCGTTAGTGACCACATTTTTTTCGAGAGTCTTCAGTTACCTCAAGGATTTAATTTGTTTTAGGCCCCACCTTGTCATTGATGCGACAAGATGTAAATGGTTGTATACTACATACATTCTAAATAGGGAATAAATCAATTCAGTCATTTCGGGATTATCTTTTTTGCATTGAAACAGTGTCATTATTGGACAAGGCTATCAATCTTATATTAAAAAGCATCACAATGCGAATGATATGCAACAGTGAGCTTACTTACATTTCCCTCTCATATCTGTTCTTATCCCAGCACTAATATGAAGTGGCATTGTCAAGGAGATCCTAATGACCATCATTCAGTGGTCCAGTGTGCTCCAGACAAGATACCACAACTGGCTCCTAACCAAGTATGTATGAAACAACAGTGCACCATTACATGTAGCAATGGGAGATGAGTCAATGGACCTTGATTAACTGCAACCTGATTTTGTTTTTTTCCTGTGATAGGCTCACGACTCCTATGCAGCTTTTAGGTCGCAGAACCTTACGTTGGACATTTCTCTAGAGACAGGATTGAGCAGTAAAAAGGTATGTCTTAGAATACCTTGCTCTAAACAGTTCTTCTAAAAATCAATCTAACAACGCATTTAATGGAATCTTTAAGAGTGTCAATTTCTTCAGGCATGATCCAGCTATAACATAATCTCACTAATCAATATAATGAGTAACAAGTCTGTTCTACTATCGGTTGCATGTTCAAACATTGACAGGGTTGGGTGCTTGATTTTAAACGCTTCTTCAGTGTAATGCCATTTTCTGCAAAGCACTTGTTGTCCTATCTTAGCCTGTCAGTTATATTTGGCAGATAGTTTGAATGTTGCATGTCAACTGATGTAATGTTAGGCCACTTTGGTGAGATTGTGTCTAGGGGCAGGGGGTTTGAAAAGCAGTGTTTTTGTTCAGTGATTTTGTTATATTCTTAAGCAATACACTTTGCTTAGTTACGATGACTGGAAAAACCTGACGAAATGCTGGGTGTACTGTTATGTTCATTTATAAGCCACACTCGGACACTCATACATAGTCCACACAGTGGACAAGCATTGTAACCAGTGGGGTAGTGATACTCTGGTTACTTTATGCTATGCAGAGCAGAATTTGATGCTGATCCTCCAATCCCACAATCTTCACAGTGATCATAATGAGTAATCAGGCACCTTCAATAGCTGCTACATCTGTTTTGGTGCTTGAAAGTAATTTTATTTAGTGTGTTGTTTGTAGCTATTTATGCCTTTTTAATTTGAAATTTATATCTGTCTTCACAGGATTATTCTCAGAGTGACCCCCCTACATTGTTCATGTACGCCAGCACATTTAGATGGTTTCAGAAATACCAGGTAAACCTGAGAAAGTATTTATTGTTGCATATCTGCAATTAGAGAGATTCATTTGTGTCATTTGCTTTTAGGCTGTAGTATTGTGGTATGTGTCACGACCTACCAAAAGAGGAACGTATTTCGGACGCGAGCGAGTGAAGAAGCGATCACTTGGAAGACATTATAGGTTGGTACTTAATTCATCTAAAACATTTCTTTGAACCATAAAGTATAGAATGCTCTTTAGCGTGTTTATTTCCTAGCGTGTTTATTTCCAGTACATTCGACTGTTATGTGTTGCCATCATTCACAGTGATCATTTACTTTATAACTTGTACTTACAAGATGTAATTAAGGATTAAGTTGATAAACATGCACTTGCACTAGTCAGCATTGTCTACCCTTGCAGCAAATGGTTTCCTTACATCTAATTAATGGCAGCATAGAAGACACAGTTCTTTGTGCTTCCTCTATTTCATTTTACGTCTGATAAAAGACTGATACCGTAAAGTTCTGAAAGCAATGTTCCTCAAAAGTAATAGAGTATGAAAATGAGTCCAAAGAACATCATCCTGTAGTACTCAATATTTCAGTCAACAATTACATCAGAACAGAGTAATATAAATTATTTCTTTTGGAATGAGGTCATTCACAACAAACATTAGACCAATTTGGTAAAACGTGTTGCATCTGTCATTTCCATCGTATCTTAATAACAGGTTAAGTACTTTGTGATGTCACTACTTATAGAACGTCGATACTTGGGAATTTGTTAACAGGCTTGAAATTTTATCACTACTTTCAGAGGGTCACTATGTTTGGGGCTTGTTACTTTCGGAGCTTTACAGATCTTCTAAGCCGACGTAAACCCGTGTAAATGTCAGTTTAGTTGGACTTTTTAAAAGGAAAGAGAGATAACTCTTAACTCGATCAAATTGCTATACACTGCAGGGAGGTGAGCCTGTCACTTCAATTTCCCGAGTTCTCTGTGTGGTACTGGGGCTCGTTCACTCAGCAAAGAGGGTTTGAGCTGTCACTAGGCAGTGGTTACTTGGAGACCACGTACAGTCTGTCTCTTAGAGAGTACAGTGATGGGTTAAAACGGAGACCAGCGGCAGACTGGATTGCAGCCAAACTTCGCAGTGAGCTGTTGGATGTCACATGTCATTTGTATGGTTTAGAGGAAGTGGATGGCAAGGAAAGTAGTGATGAGTATGCAGAGGTGGGTACCACCTTATCATAGTTCTCAGTTTTTTTTGACACCAAAAAAGAGGAAAATAAAATATCCGTTTTACTTAATCAACTATAATGGTAATGTAGAATTATTGCTACTTTCTTTGGATGGATGCCACGTCACAGGTTATCCACTGCACAAGTGATGAAGGAACTGTAGGAGTAGTGTCTTGCCTTAGGACTCGGCACAGTGGCTTAGGCAAGGCTTGAAGGCTGCACTCATTGTCTATAGTCGAAGGCACTAACTGTGTGTCAAAATACAATAGTGTATAGGTTAACAACGCTGTAAAGTGAAGAAACACATATTGTTTAATGAATATGATTTTTTTGCCATGCGAGGGTGACCAGTTTGCATCAACATTATATTAACAAGCGGTGACGATTTTGGCTTGAAGTAGTAATAAAAAAAGTCCGCATTTCTCATTCAAGCTGGCATTTGTGATAATTTGTTTAACATACTGATTGCTTTGTAATTCAGGTCAGTTCCATTGACTTGGAGCCTACAAAGTACTATCTTCTGGCGGCAGCAAGGCAAGTTTTGTTAGGGCCAGATACTTGGATATTAAATGTACATGCACTGGTAATGCAGCCAATGTTTCAAACTATGCAAGGCAGTATTCCTTGTTCAATGCGACTGTTGTTTGCCCACACACAAACATACAACAAACGTTTCACTCCATTGTACTTGTTGGTGTAACTTGTTAAATAATACTGTGCTGTGAGGTTCTAGGAAGTGCTCATTGCTGCACAAAATGTTCGTCATGAAAAGGTTCCGTACTTATATTTCACACTTTCTACTGCTGTTTTATCAACAGGTTAGAGTACACACGCCAAGACACCTCCAAAAAGCAAGAAACATTCGTAGATGGCCCATCGCCTGAGTTACAGGTAACGCTATAATACCTTATTGTCACTGAGAGTGTGAGAACATTGTAAGTTGCCCTGATTACAGTTTTTGTTACTAACAGAAGCCTATAACCGTGAATAAATTCATGATGATATAGCCCTTTTTACAAGATATTGCTTTTGTAACGTCATAGAATTACAACCATCGGCTTGTATGCCATGATCTGAAAGGGGCCTGGACACCAACCAACCGTCGCATAGCATTTGGCCTGTTTGAAGCTTACACCAATGCACAGGTGAGCTGCAATGTTTACTTTTAAATGGTTAAATATGATTAACTAATCCTTTGTATTATAATCCTGGTGATAAATAGTTGTCATTTGTCTTAATACATTTATAGGTTTTGAAGAAAATCCTCTCTGCTGATGCTCTTAAATTCACAATTGTGGACAAGAAAGGAAAACAGGTAAACCTGAAGTGCCAAGCAGAGTATACAAAGTAAAACAATTTAAGAATCCTATTCTTAAATCCTATTCTGATTGACAAAGAAAAAATATTCAGCGGAGCATCCTGGGACAAGAAATTTGGTAAACCCACGAAGCTGAAAAAATTTGGATATGACGTCAGCGTACGAGCGAGCGAGCGTCCGTACAGACTCTCAGGGAGGGGGAGGGGTGTCCCAATGCAATCCGATCAGAGGAGAGACAATGCATGCCATCCTCTTGTGGTGTCAACGGACTTACATTTTTATATTGGGCATCCATGTTATGGTCAATTGACAGCTGTCAAAACAAGGTTTTCGCTGATCAGTATGACATAACCACATCGCGAGCTCAGATATAGAACTAATTGAGGTTGAATGTTTTTTTGAAGTTGTAATTCATTGATTGTTACGCCTTTAAATGGAAGTTATCGTTAACATCGTTGGCTTCCTATACAATACATGTACCCATAGTGTAATTTAACTTAATACTGAGAACACAACTTTTCTTTAGGATGACGAGAAAGGATCACTTAATTCATCAGTCAAAGCTCGATCAGCATCAGTTACAAACATGTTGGAAAAGCTTGTCATGGAAAAGGAGATAAAGTTTGTGGCATTTGCTGAAGAGGTACAGTATAGGTCATTCACTATTGTCGTCTATCCAGATACAATAACTGTTGTAACTGTCCCATGTTGTAAAAGCTTTTCCCGCTTTCTGAAGCATTATAAGTGGCTAGGAGTATTTCTTATCAACCCCCCCCCCTCCCCCCCCTCCCCCCCCCCTGGATGGGATGGATCCATCAAAAGGTTACCCCTAGTTTAAAATTTGCCAGTATTCATTTATACATCTGGGTATAAAGAAGGCACTGTGAGTTAAAAGTATTTTGCACAATAACTGAACACGATGATCCTGATCTGGGCTCCAACCCGGACCTCTCAATTCAGAGTCCAGCATGCTAACACCTATTTTTTATTCCAACTAACCATCAGTCCACATCGCCTTAACTTTATTTATTTAAGTGAAGGGTGCGCTATAAAGAGACTCTTCCTACTTTTCATACCATTTGAAATGGGAGCTTTGCTATCTTACGCTAAACTCTTGTAATTTTAAGAAATACTTGCTCCGCTGTAAGTCGTATTTCTTAAAACGTGATTGTCAAATGTGCTTTTCCTTGATTTGGTCATGTTCTATAAAATGATAACTGTCAATATTCTACAGGGCACTGGTGAGCATGAGCAGGTTACAGAGGCCCATCTCCATGGTGTAGCTTTGTGTACAGCAAATGATGTCGTTGAAGACAAATGGCATAGTGAGTAACTTCTGTTTAACGTTATGTAATATCTTCCATAGATAGACCGGGCTTATAAAGTAGTCAACAAATAGGTACACAGAGAGCAAAAATACAAAAAAGTGGTAAGTATTCTAGGGGGATTAGTGTTTATCTTTACATATCTCTCACTCATAGAATCATGGCTTTTGGTTGCTTTTTGTTTACACCAAAGGTTGTGCTGGCAACCATTGACATTTCTTTCTCATCAAGTGTTCCAACACGAACACCTCAGTGTGTTAAAGGTTCTTTGTCACAGTCAAACACATTTTGTCACATTTGCGTGACTTCGAAGGTCTTGGAAAGGCGGTTTCTCCCATGTCTCTATGCATGTCATAACACACCTATTTTTTATTCCAACTTTAAAACTGTATTGAAAACCACTCAAACGTTGCATCACACTACGCTACCTCATAACACAACTTTTGAAACAATATGAATACTACTTTTTCATTGTGCCCTGCTCCCCAAAAAGTATTTAGATTTGATAGTGTAGGTTTGTGGAATGAAGAACACTTATGAGAGATTACTTAAAAGAAGTTGGTTAGAAAATGAGTACGAGGTCCTAAACTTTGTTTGGGACGAGTACAAAGCTTACTCTGTCGGTCAGACAGGGTAAGACCAAGGGGAAGTTAAGAAACTTACTTATCAGTCATGACCCGTTTGTTCTCTGCTAGTTGCACTGGTCAACTCGCAGATTGTTCTGAAAGGAATTGAATCTGAAGGATGTGTGCTTGTGGCAGCTGGAAACACAAGGATACTCAACAGACTTCACACTCCAGTCTGGAGCAAAGGGGAGCTCTTCAACAAGAAAACCTGGGTCGGAAATGTTGAAAATCTTCAGGTAAGTTCCCCCTGATACCTGTTAAGCCATTGTTAGGTATCTTTAGCAGTAATTCCTATAATGTAATACTTTAGGCAAGAAATTTAAGTGTCTTGATTGTCTTCTGCACCAGAAAAAAGTTTAACATCGTGGCACATAGTAATATTTTAATTTATTCGTGGTGTTCCCATTTTTCCTTTGTCTTTTTGCTGTTAAAATGTGACCCAATATACACCTGGGCAAACAGTGTCAAGGGGGTGAGCGTGGTCAAGACCCTAGAAAGTAACAAGATATTTATAACATATAACACTTTGTTCTGTTGTGCAGTACTTTGCTACAGTTGGAGCAGAGGATACCATTGGCTTGGAAAGCACCCCATGGTTAAGCACTTCAGTTATAACAGGTCGTCTAGACAAGAATTCCTTTGACATTGCTGACCTGGCTAATATCGTGGGCTCAGGTGAGGCTGTTGGGGGCATGGTGAATGCCGTTGTTGGGAGTGGCGCTGGACAGGAACCTACTCAGTTACAGAGGATTGTAGCACGATGTAGCTGCGACTTCTACTTTGTTAACTTTAGCCCAGATTTGGACCCTGTTGCTGAGGAGCACGCTCACGAAATTGTGGTGAGTTATTCAAGTTGTGGTTTCTTATGTATTGTTTGCATATTGTCTCACAAAATAGAGAACCATAAGTTGATCCAACAATGCCAAGCTGTTTAAAACCACATGTTATATGATGTGGTGATGGGTGTTGCATAAACGTTTGTTTAGGATCGTGCATAAAATGTTGAAAACGCAGCAGTCCTGTCAATTTGGACATTTAGCTATGTGTGGGAATACAAGCACAGAAGAATGACAACAAAAATCATATGTGTATGAATCCGATACTTCACTTGTTGCATGAAAAACAAGATAAGAGAATTCCAGTTACAGGATTGGGGTTGGTACGGGATTGGAATATTGAAGTTAAATGGTAAGAGGCATTCCATTCAGTTGTAAAATTTAACAATAGTTGGTTGAACCGGTTGATCCATTCAAATGGAAATCATCCTTCTTCATAGAGTCATTGTTATTGTTCATTATTCAGCCTCCATCACCTTCCAGCCACCTGCGAGAGGATCGCCATGTTGCAGTGAACACATTCACCATCAGGCACAAGTTATTAGAGATCTCTACAAACTCTGTAAGTTTTAAACAAACTTAAAAGCTGAAAAGCTGGGTTAAAATGCCTTATTCTAATCAATTTAAAAAAAGGTTTTGTACTCTGGCACTCTGTTAATCTGACCACCAACTTGCTGTATTAATAGCGTAGTCCTAGTAAAGGCAGTTCCTAAATAATGAAAATCACCCAGTGAGAATTTATAGTGGTCAGAAGAAATGGCCTTGCGAATAATGAGGTGGTGGTATGGCGGTGTTCTACTTTATACCTTCATACCTGCTGCTACATAGGTATGCATAGCTATTCAATTTATTTGTGAGATGGATATAACTTTAGTTTCTTCTTGAATTGGAGTGGTGACCTAATAAGCAATCTTTCAATTATCGATTGTATTAATTTTCAGGCCCAGTACGCCATGCTTATTGACATTGCCCACAATGTTGTGTTGTATACAGAACCTAAAAAGAAGGTGAGTCCTTGATTCCATTTACTCAATTGCAGTTAACTGTCATTTTAGATGTAACAAGTTCTTATTTTCTAACAGGAAGCATTTGACAGACTTCAGAGAATGAGGTTCCAGTTGCGTCTTTCCACATCTGAAGATCAAAGAGCCCAAATTCTTAGACTACAGAACACTGTCAGGTAAGGGTCACCCTTTGCATCTGTATGTGTATAACTATTCAATGTTGGTGCTAGCTGATTACTTGTATCCCTTCTTGCTGAACCTAGATATTTTTGTTCACAGCTTGAAGTTCTATTGGGACCTTTTGAGGTGGGATGCGGGCTTAATAGAGATAGAGAAGGGGGGCTTACTTTTTTATTCATTTCCATTCACTTCCTTGTTTATGTCTTTCTTGTAATTGCTTGTTAGATCTCACCACACTGAGATGCGGCGACTGGAGCGAGAGTTGTATGAAGTCAACTTGCTCAGAAAACAAGCAATTGATGATCAAGAGTAAGACCTTTCATTTACAGCAGTAACTTATCAACTGATAACTATCAATGTTTATGTCTTTCATAAAACAAATAACAACATAATTTATTTGGATTATAGAAGAGTTCTTACATGATGCTCTAATTAAGGTGGCTCCATATAGTTTCCTTACCAAGCGCACGCTAATGATGCAAACTTTTGGAACCTGCACGCACAAGCTGATGCAAGCTTGGGGCAAAAGTAATCAAGCACAGATTTGTGTTGAACATTTCAAAGGACAACTTTATCCATAATAGATGTTTAAGGCCAGATGACGCTGTTTAAACTTCCGAAGAGAATGAGTTTTTGTAGACTTTCTCCATGGAATTGCAATAAACGGCCAGTAAACACTTTTGCAAGCCCAGTGGTTTTAACGTTGACGCATGCTCAAATAGTGATCTTGGCGAATTTTTAAAATCATGCATAAGTTCTTGAAAGGCAAAGGTGTACTTAAATAGTGCTAAAAATATGCACAATAAGCGACTAATGTTTGCATCTTTCTTATCCTTATATTATCTTTCGGGGAGCAGGGATGGCGCAGTAGTGAGAGCGCTCGCCTCCCACCAATGTGGCCCGGGTTCGATTCCGGCCCGGTACCATATGTGGGTTGAGTTTGTTGTTGGTTCTCGTCCTTGCTCCGAGGGTTTTTCTCCGGGTTCTCCGGTTTTCCTCCCTCCACAAAAACCAACACTTCTAAATTCCAATTCGATCGGGAATCCGAGGGCCACAGGTTTGTCAGTCGAAGACTGTTACGTGCAACCCTCGTAAAACAAAGTTGATTGATTGATTGATTGATTGATTGATCCTATATTTGATATTTATTTGCTTAGGTTGACTGATGCTGTTATTCAACTAGAGAGGGAAATCATGCAGCAAAAGGAGAAGCTGAGTTCATCAAGCTCTGAGCTCAGGATAATGATAAGGTGATGTATCACTGTTATCACTGTACCCATCCAGCAGGAGTATTTATTGAGAAGTAGTAGTAGTATAATAGGGACCAGTTAAACCCCTTTTTGCAGGGGGAATCTCATTAATATGCTGGGAATAAATTAACTTCGATGATGACATAGACTAATGATTGGTGGATTTAATTAACTTGTGGGTGAATTCATATTCTATTTTGATCTTTCTTGATATTACCCGTTTGACAGGCTTCATTTTTTTGGATCACAGTATTCGAAATCACTGAACCATTCAGTTTATAATTATGCAAGTTTCTTGTCACATAAATTGTCTACTGCATACATTACTGCTTTCGAACAATGGTTTTTACTTGATGCGCTTGGGTAAACACAATAATAAAAGCGCTCAAACACTCAGTCCTAAGCAAAACATTTTGTAAAATTCTTTCTTCACCTCCTTCAACACCATTATCACAATTCTATTTTTAGCACGGCTGCCACTACCACCACCACCATTTTATTGCTTACCTCCTCTACCGCAACAATTTTACCTCACATTGGCTCCACATTTAGTCCTCCTCCTCCTCCTCCTCCTTCTCTTCCTGTCTCAACTATACTACAAATAATTCCTAGAACAGTTAATACAGACACCGAAGAGACAAAGCAAAGTGTCCGTAATAGAGAGGTGTCCGTATTATTGAGGTTTTTTCTCAAGAAAATATATGAGAATTTTGTTGGGACATCAGAGTTTGTCCGTAATAGAGAGGTGTCCGTATTGGAGAGGTGTCCGTACGGAGAGGTTTGACTGTATCTTAGTATTACAAAAACTTGAGTTAAGCTGTTATGAATTTCCTTTTCAAGCTTTCACCAATTCTATTTAGTTAACTTCATTCTCAGTGATCTGATCCATCATCTAAACTATCAACTGTAGGAGTTTATAGTAGCTGTTCTTGTTATGAATCATGTTCAAGTCTTTTTATCTATTATAGGAGCTTTTAATTTTAGTGTTGAGTAAATCTAACACGTCTTGTTGCATCGTTAGCTTACAGCTGCATATTCATTACTCGATGTAGTTAAAGCCATTAAAACTTGAAATTTTTCTTCAATATTTTAGTGCATATAAGGACTTCTTGATGAATTTGAACACACCTACACCTGAGCGAGGTGAGTCCTCTGCATACTGCAAGCCTCTAGGCTAAGGTCAATCTCAGAGAGTGATAACATCATCTTAATACTATTTTCAGCTCCCACTGCAGAGGTGATCAAACTGGCTGAGGTGTACTTTAATCACGCCTCATGGCAACTGAATCAGGAAGACGGACAGTTGGCTATAGCCGATACATCTTTTACTAACTTCAGGTAAAGACGCACCTTATGTTAGGATAGATCGACAGAGCAGTTAGAACAGCTAGGCATATTTATGGGTTGAAAAAAGATAGAAAGAGACAAGTCGAAAAATGTGTGTTTAAAATAATCGTTTAACTTAAAAAAATGATCGTTCATGAGCGGTAGTCAGAACATAATAACAAAACACAAGAAGAGGAGACATCTTAAAACTTCTTGAATTTTACTCATGTAGTTATAGGAAAACCACGCTTAGTGGGGCCACAGTGGAACATCGTTTGGAGCTGGGACGGTTCCACGTCAGAAACCTTTTACCTAACAGCATCTATAAGGTGAGACAGATTAGCTCTAATTAAACTAGTTCGACTGTAGCTCCTGAATAGTAAAAAAAGATTGGAGATAAAAGCTTGCTGATTATTTGACCATAGGAAAACGTGTACTTGCTATCAGTTTAACGCTCCAAAGCGTATGTTGCCGTTTGGGGCTTCTGGTTAGAACATTCTGATGTTTAAACAGTAACTCATTTCACAGTGTTTAAACACCCTGACTTCGCGTCTGAGCGTCAGAGCGGTTCAGAGCCACCTTAATATTTTGAAAATCTAGGGTGGCTCTGAACCGCTTTGACAACTTTTTTTGCCAAAAGTTGTAGTATGACATGCTGATCATAATCCAACAATAAGAAATGGGGGTCACTGACCTCATTCTCGAGTTATTAGCGCTGAAAGTGTAAAATAAGGGTGTTTTCAACAAGTTATACTGTTGCTACGGTAACCAATAATGTCAAGAAAATAATCACAACTTTTAAAAGTGTAATAGAAGCTTATAGTACCTTATTACATGAAATTTTCGCGACACGAACTTAATTTCGCGAATTTCGCGATTCGACAAAAATCGCGAAATTAAAGTGACGCGAACAATAAGTGTCGCGAACATTACATGACGCGAAAATTAAGTGACTCACATTT